>NC_142690.1:25473636-25776666 GCF_056320005.1 Nelumbo lutea | reverse complement strand
TTGTAATGTTTCATATTAGAATTAGTTACAAGCTATTATATCTATCCTGGCTGTTAAGAAAAATTATAAGGAATTACGTCTCTTTAGGGTGGGGGGATCACGTTGATAAAATCCACCTTGACAAACCTCCCTATGTACTTCATGTCTATCTTATTGTGAGTGGAAAAATTGATGAGAAACTTTCTTTGGGAACTAGGAGACAGAAAGAAGGATCATTTGGTAAGATGGGAGAAGCTTGTCGAAAGGAAAGAAGAGTGGGTTGGATTTAGGAAACACTAGTGGGAAAACCTTGCTCTTTTAAGTAAGTGGTTGTGGTGCTTCCCCTTGGAGAATGATAGATTGTTGCATAAAGTGGTTTCAAGTGTTCATGGGTTTTCTAGGAATGAATGGGATGCTGGTATTCTGCAAAGGGCTAGTCAATTTGACCTTCTTCCTCAATTCCTTAAGCATATCAGGTATGATTTGCCTTCTGGTAATAGGATTAGATTTTGGGAAGATGTATGGGTTGGGGATCTCTTCTTGAAAGATGTGTTTCCTTATCTGTATGCTCTCTCAAGCTTTAAAGAGAAACCTGTGTTTGAATTCTTTGGGTTTCGTTCCTCTTCTCGGGAGGATTGGAATTTGGGGCTAGTGGGAAACCTTAGAGAGTCTAAAATGTCTTTAGTGTCTAACCCGTTAAATATTTTGGATGACCTAGTTTTTGATGATTCAACGGATGATAGTTGAGTTTGGTCTCATGGTCCCTATGGGTCGTTTACCTGGAAATTCTTTTTCTCTTCCCTTGTGGCCACTTCCTCTCCCCATACCTTTCTTGTGAAAGAATTTTGGTGTGCCCCTATCCCTCCAAAAGTCAATGCCTTTTGTTGAGAAGTTTATCATGGGTGGTGCGTAAGGGTGGATTCGAGTGGAGCTGAGCCAAATACTTGGCTATTCGAGCTCGACTCACAAGAATAGTATCAAGCTCAAGCTTGGCTCGACTTGAGCTCGACTTTAAGCCAAGTATTTTTGAAAAATAAAAATTATATGTATAAAATTATTATTTTTTATTTTTTAGACAAAAAATTAAGAATTATAAAAATTATTTTTATTTTACATACAAGAAAATAAGAATTATAAAAATTATTTACTATTATGCATGAAAAATAAAAATATTAGTATATATAATAAAATTATTTATTATATATATATATTTATATGTATGTATGTATATATAATAAAAATTATTTATTAAATACTATGCTCGTGAGCCTCACGAGCCGAGCTTTACCGGGCTCGATTAGCAAATGAGCCTATATATTGGGCTCGAATTGAGCTCAAAGTTCGGTTTAAACCGAGTCAAGTCGAGCTCGATAGATCGTGAAAGGATCGGCTCGTGGCCACCCCTAGTGGTGTGTTAATACGTGCTATCTGTTGCAAAAGAAAAGGTCAAATTGGTGCATTTTGTGTAAGTTGGATGGTGAGAGTGCTTTGACAAAAGCTCTTGGAGGTATGGTTTCCCCAAATTGGTGGGTGGATGTAACTTAATTTTGAATGTAGTTTATGCAATTCGGGACCCTCTGGGATTGGAGGAGTGATTCAAGATGTGAGTGAGAACATTTGTCGGTTATTTCAGGGCCTATTGATCAGGGTGATTTAGTGAGAGCTGAATTCATGGCTGCTATTGTTGGGGTGCAAAAAGCTAAGGAAATAGGAATCACAAGGCTGATTGTAGAAGGGGACTCAAAAATAGTCATTGGTTGGTTGAAAAAGAGAGAAAGAATATTATGGCAATTCAGAAATGAATTCAGGCAGTTCAAGTTGCTGTCAAGACAAGTGCAAATTCATGTAAGATGGGTTAGGAGGTCCACTAATGGGTTGGCAGATGGATTAGCTAAGCAAGGAGTATATAGACATCATTTGTTTTGGTCTCAATGTTAAAAGGGTGGTGGGACTTTTTTGTTGTAAAAGGTTTTATTCCTAACAACGTCTTGTTGTAATCTCTTTCTCTTTAAGTTTTAAAATAAAATTCTTTGAGTTGCTGATAAAAAAAATCATTGCTGTTATTTGCATATCATAAAGCTTTCTCATAGTTACTTAGAGGAGAAAATAGAAACTCCTAATGCATTTTCTAACAAGATTGTTTTAAGCTCTGCTAATGTTTATGTGGTCTGCAGGAGAAGTATTTAGAGATCTTGTTGGAAGTGCATATTATGTAGCTCCAGAGGTCCTGCAACGGAATTATGGAACTGAAGCTGACATTTGGAGTGCTGGAGTGATACTATACATTCTTCTTAGCGGGGTTCCACCCTTCTGGGGAGGTACCTACTCCATCCATATTATTGAGGAAAACATCAATGGAGCTTGGTTGATCCCATATCCCCTCCTTACTATTGATTTGCAAGCTGTCCAGTCCAAATCTTCACCCAGTTTAGTCTGAGGTGTAGACTGACAATAACAATGTTTGGAGGGTCTAAACTTTCTGATATGTTTCTAGAGTTAGACCTGTTAGAAAAAGGTGAATGAATTTAGAGTTGGAACTGCAAGGGAAAAAGTCAATGGTTGGGTGGTTAGAAGTGCAATAGCTTAATGAACATTGCCAATGATTTATTTTATCAAGACTGATGAATCTCATGTCCATCTTTTATTTACCAATTTTCTGATATTGAATATTGCTCAATGGTTAATATTGGCAGTTTTAATATTACTTATTGCTCACCTTCCTTTCTATTGCAGAGAATGAGCAGGGTATTTTTGATGCTGTTCTCCGAGGAAATATTGACTTCTCATCTGATCCTTGGCCTTCCATATCTAGTAGTGCTAAAGATCTTGTGAAGAAAATGCTACGGGCTGATCCAAACGAGCGGATTTCTGCAGTTGAAGTTCTAAGTAAGCTTTAACTCTTCAAAA
Source organism: Nelumbo lutea (assembly GCF_056320005.1). Taxonomy (NCBI): domain Eukaryota; kingdom Viridiplantae; phylum Streptophyta; class Magnoliopsida; order Proteales; family Nelumbonaceae; genus Nelumbo; species Nelumbo lutea. Next base: position 25,773,780 of record NC_142690.1, on the reverse strand, counting down.
TATTCAGGGATGAGCCAGATGGTTGTATTGGTATCAGTCATGATTATGTGATGTCTAGTATGGTCACTGGAAAAAGGTTATGCCTACTCCATGCATACAATTCTCTGATAGAATATATTTATTAAGACTATTCATCACGTGGATATGTAAATTGGCACGTGAAAAACATGCTGGTAGGTTGTGTTCAACCATTAGATGGACCCTTATCTAGTAATATCTGACATCAAAACTGGCCTGAGTGTCTGATCATAGCTTTCTTACCTTTCACGTTTTTTGTATCATCTAAAAATGGACTGTTAAAAAATGCTTGATTGCGTTGTTTCTACTACTCACCTTTTAGGCCCTTGTACTTGGATTAGGATTTTGTTTTCTTTGGATTTGGTAGATTACATGCTCTAGGCATAAATTCTAACCCAAGTGCAAAAAGGAGGGTATACAGGATCTATTCCATTATTCCATCACAGGGCCTCTTTATGGACAGTTACAGTCATCAAGTCAGTAAACTTTTCTGTTGGAAATCTTCTAGGTAGGTTACAATCCGAGGCTATAATCTTCATCTATTGTATGTGTACCATTTAATATAGGACTTCAATAAGACAGGATCCTGTCTTCTAAACACTGTTCCAGGTTTCTCCACTATTTGAAGGAAATGGAATATGTATTTGCACATAGAACATACATGTCTTTGAGTGTGTGTGTATAATCTGAAGCTAGAATCAGAAGTTTGACTGCCAAAAATAAAATGCAGGCCATCCATGGATCAGAGAAGATGGGGATGCATCTGACAAGCCAATTGATATAGCTGTTCTAACCAGAATGAAGCAATTCAGGGCAATGAACAAATTGAAAAAAGTAGCTCTACAGGTGAGGGTAGCTGCTCTTTATGCTTTTTACTTCAAAGTGCATGGAAGATGGAACCTTCTTTGAGTTTTCCCCCCTTTGTGTGCCCCCTTTCTTCTTTTTCCTCTACCAGGTTATTGCAGAAAATCTTTCTGAGGAGGAGATCATGGGGTTGAAAGAGATGTTCAAATCCATGGACACAGATAACAGTGGAACAATCACTTTTGAAGAATTGAAAGTGGGTCTTCCAAAATTGGGTACCAAGGTTTCTGAATCTGAAGTCAAGCAGTTGATGGAAGCGGTAGGCTCTCCTAATCTTAAATTGAAGCTAATTTTTCTGATGCATTAATATCCTTTTCTCCCATGTCTGGAAGTACATAGATAAATAATATCATGATATATCTGTAAACCTACCTCCCACTCCCAACCCAAAAGAAAAAGTTTGAATAATTCAGTTCATTGATCTGACCTTCTAGTGGTTGGCTGGAATGAAGCTGAAGAATTACATTGATTTGAAAATGCTGATTCGCCATGCCCCCAATTCCTTGTCAATATCTATTGAATATTTCGAGTAGTCTAAGCTGTAATATTAATTCTGATAGTTAAAATTGTGATCTATCAACTAATCTCTCAATGTATGTATACATTTTTTTTATCAATAACTGAATGAGATTCATTAAATAAAAATCAAGAAATTACAAAGAGAGGAAGGGAGATAAACTTTCTTAGCTCCCCCCAATAGGTGAAAACGAAAATTACAATATAGCCCAGAAAAAATATTGCTTCTCCCCATTCCTTGCTTGGCCAAAACATCATCCAAACAATTAGCATCTCTCTTACTCCAATGCAGCTGAATTTCCATGCCTTGAGTTAGGAGCCTGAATTTCCTTTTTTCATTGATGTAATCCCACCAGCCCATCTCCTCCTTTTGAAGCCATCCAATAACAAGCTTTGAGTTCCCTTCAATTATTAGCTTGGAAATATTTAATTCATAGGCCTTCTGAACTCCTTCCATTACAGCATAGATTTCAGCTCTCAACGAGTCACCCACTCCAATAGGGCCTGAGAAAAGAGCCCTAATGAAACCATCCTAATCTCTGAAGACACCTCCAATACCTGAAGGTCCTGGATTGCTCTCACTACTACCGTCAAAATTCAGCTTGATAAATCCATTAGTAGGAGGGGTCCAGGAAGGTCTAACAACGATTTTCAATGGAGCAGGGTCAGCCACTTCCCTCCACTTCCTTATCCGATCCGCAGGTGATATTCCTTCAAAGATTTCAAAGTCTTCACCCAATGAATCACCCTAGATGAAAATCAATGCATGTATACATTGGCAATGTGGAAGGTAGTGGCTGAAGGGAAACTTCTTTAATTTTATTATATAAATGTACACCCTTCCTCATGTGAAGACTATTTTCAGCAACTTCTTCAGTCCTACTAGAGATGACTCCCATGAAAGGAAAGCTATCATTGATCCATCACCAGGAAAGTAGCTCATTGGGTTAGAACAATGCACTTGTTTAATCCTTTTTCTGTTGATGGCATTGTCAGGAATTGGCATCAGATTGCTCAGTCTAGCAGTGGCAGAACTTTGGTGCATAATTGGTGGGCTCCACCACTACGACACATCATGCTAAATTTTGATGGGTTTAGCAGGGGGAACCTGGGTTTCTCTCGAATAGGGATAGGGGGAGCATTCAGGGACAGTAAGGTACCAATAGCAATCTTTTTAGGTTTATTTTTTTAGGAAACAGTAACTTTCATTAGAGAATTGAAACGATTACAGACTTACCACCCACAAAATGGATGGAAAAAAACAAAAACTTACAAACAAGCCCAAAACAAAGCCTCCCTAGTAACTCCTTGCTTAGCTAAAGTGAGCCATTCCATTTGCTGACCTTCTTACCCATTTAAAGTGCACCCCAGTCTCCCTTGCTAAGCTAATAATCTCTCTTAGAGGCTGTCTAAGAGACTAAACTCCCAAGTTTCCAGATTGCATCCACCCTATTACCCGCTTGGAGTCTCCTTCCACTTCTAATTGCTGCATTCCCCATTGTTTCGCCAGTCTCAAACCTTGAAGTAAGGCCATTACTTCTGCCCTTAATGAATCTCCCACCCCAATTGGGCCCGAGTAAAGGGCCATGGTTCTGCAGTTAGAGCTGCAGTTCTTGCAAGCGTTGAGGTTATCTAGAAAGAAAAGTTACACTAACATTATTGTAGAGGGTGGTTCTAAAGTAGTCATGGGATCATTTATCAAAAAAGAAAGAAAGAAAGAAAGAAAGAAAGAAAGAAAGAAAGAAAGAAAAAAAGTAGTTGTGGGGCGGAGTCAAAAACAAGAAAGCTGGCCTTTGATGTATAGAAATTTGCTAAAACAGATAAAAGAGCTCAAAAGGGGTAGGGTAATAAATGTTCAATGGGTTTACAGGGAAGCAAATTAGCTGGCAGTCGGATTAGTAAAACAAGGGGTTCAGAGCAAGTATCTTTTTTTTGGGGGTTGAGAATGCCTATGATGTTGTAATCTCTGGCTTGGACAATCCATTGTACTTTTTTATTCATATTAATAAAATTTATTTGTTACTTGTCAAAAAAATATCATCTTACCGAAACAATGAGAAAGATGTTGGTCTTGTTATATAAAATGAATACTAGATAATTATTCATGTAACCATACAATATGAATTAAAAAAACCAAGCACACGGTTGGGGCATTACATGTGGATAGACAAATACAAATAAAAATAATAAAATCTGAAAGAGTTGTGACTAGAACAGATACCATTTTTGATAAAGGGGGCACAGCCCCTAGTGAGTAGACAAAAAGTGATGCTTTGAAAAGATAGGCACCCCTATGCATCTATGTACTTTAAGGGGGACACCTTTTGTCTTTTCACAAGAGATGTGCTCCAATCAGCACTCTATCTGAAAACAAAGACGCCAAGATAAAAGAAATTGGTTATTACTTCTTTGTTTTTTTTGGTAGAAATTGGTTATTATTTCTTGACACCATGATTGTTAGAGTTCATCTGAATTTGCATCTAGAGCTGCTTTCTTCAGCCTAACTCTTCCACATATATTTTATACATGTAGGAAGTCATCTACAATTTTATGATTTGGCATGGATAACTAAATACAACTCTTGTCTGCTTTGTCAGGCTGATGTTGATGGAAATGGAACCATTGATTATATTGAGTTTATAACAGCTACAATGCACATGAATAGAATGGAGAAGGAAGAGCATCTATATAAAGCCTTTGAATATTTTGACAAAGACAAGAGCGGGTTCGTTTTTTCCTGAAAATTTCATATTTATTATAAATAGTGGTTGTTGAAGCTGTTAATGCTGTTATTTGCGTGTCTCCATGTTTGATTTGTTTTCCATTCCTATCTTTTCAGGTACATCACAATGGAGGAATTGGAGCAAGCCCTTAAGAAGTATAATATGGGTGACACAAAAACAATAAAGGAAATAATTGCAGAAGTTGACACAGATCATGTATGTCTTGTATACTTGAAATGTGCTTGTTTTCTTATGTCCAATTATTTTCAAATTGATGGAAATTTAGAGGTGAGTCCATTAAATAAAAACCGATCTTTGGAGAAGAATGGGATACTGATCCTACTGATGTTGCAGTCTGGCAATCATTAGAGCTACTCAATGAACTAGCCCATCCAACCACCTGCACCCAAAGACCTAGTAAAGATAGTATAAGCTCCTGTTTGTTTTTCTTCTTATTGGCAGTTATATTTACTGTCCGGTTCAGTATTTCTAGTGAAGCCAATATAGGTTTTGCTACTTCACATGTAAACTAAATGCCCAAAGATTAAGAGAAAAGTAGCACTAATAATAAAGCAATTAAGAGAAAATCAACTATCAAGAAAAAAAAAAGGAAGAGCAGAAAGCTTGTGGAATGTCTTCGTAGAAAATAAATAAAAAGTTGGATATTTGTCTCTGAGGGATTACATGGCATAAATTCTGTAATAATTTGTCAAAGAAGGATAAATTCCTTACTGCTGATTTTTGTATCACTTGTCAGAAATTCCTTGATGCTGACTCTTTTGCCTCTTATCTTGCAGGATGGAAGAATTAACTATGATGAGTTTGTTGCCATGATGAGGAAAGGCAATCCTGAGTTGACCACCAACAGACGCCGAAAATAATTAACGACTTGGTTGGGTGATTTAATGCTCTTTAGTTCAACCTCATTTGGCCTGTGAATTGTGTTGCAGACTTGCAGTTTTATGGTTGCGTGTTTGATAACCATTGCAGTCGGTTCTTATTAAATGGTTTGTAATTCCCTGCACACCCTTCTGAAAACTTGAGGGATTGGTCCTCTACATGTGCACGACTCTGCAGGATAGCGTATGCTTTGTTTGGTGGGGAAGCAGGGAGGATCCAATAGAAGACTGAAGGATTAGGGTACAAAGTACAAACTCTATGGATTAGGCGAGGACCCCACAGCTCAAATGGTCCCCCTCTCTGTATCAGAACCCTGCCCTGGGACAGATATGTCAATACGTTCTCACCTCCCAAAGTAGTAACAATGATAAAATGAAATAGGAAAAACAGAAGGGATGATTGTACAGTCCAATTTTATGATGTGTTCTTTACAAGCTAGATTAAAGAACAACCAAGTATTTTTGTACAATTATGTTTGTTTTCTCTTGGTATGGTTGCTGTTTGGTCTGTCATGGCCTTCTTGCTTGAAATATTGGAAGCAATATCATTTGGCATGGCATGGTGTACCGCAAAACACTGGAAAATTGAAAATTGCTCCCAGCGCCTGTTCCAGTTCTGCGCCTAGCAAACTGATGAGATTTAGGACAACCTAAGATTGACATACTTTTGGTTTGACTGTAGCATAAGAATAGTGTCATGAGGTCTCTCCCCATTCCACATGTTAAATTCTTTATATGATAATTAGTTTTGGGCCTAACATGAAAAACAGAAAAGTCTATTTTGAATAGGAAAATAGTTTTGTTTGTGAGTTAGTTTTAAATCTTGCATTTTATTTTCATCATTAATAAAAATACCTCTTGCTTGTTATATTTGTTCTTTAAAATGATAAAAATATAATATTAGAGATGTGTTTAAAATTTTTCATATATATATTTTTAATTTTTGTAATATTTATATTTTATTTATTTTTAAATTTTATTATTTAACTTTGAGACCATTGGTTGATCCATCTGATGTGGATGGCCTAATTTCTTACCCACCACTTAGACAAAAGAGTACCTTATTTTTGTGTTGATTTTTTACATGTTTTATATTATTAAAAATATTGGATATAGATTTAATTATTAGAATTTATTGGTGAAAAACAAAAATGTTCCAAAAAAAAAAGTATCTAAGGAGAGAGAATGGGAGTCAATATGTTTAGAGAGGGAATTGAATGAAGTAGAAAGTAATAGTACTCTAAACTATTTTTTGCCTATACAATTAGAGAGGGACCAAATTCATAAGTGGTTTTAACCAAGAAAAGTCCATAAAGTTCATTTATTTAATGCATCTTAAATATAATATTTAATGAGAAGAAATGGAAATTGATGCCTTAAATATAGGACTTAATAAGAGAGAATAAAATGAATTTAATAAAAGTAATTGTTCAATTTACTGTCTTTTGCCTTCATAATAAAAAGTGATTGAATTCAAAAAATAGGAATATTTTAGTAAAAAAAGAAGTGAATCTAGAAGTCATTCACACTTTTCCTCCAATATTTCAAGTTACAGCCTGTAGATCCCTTTTTTGTGTGGAGCTATAGACCTTTGATATCTCGAGTTCAACTTCTGTCATCATATGGAAATAGTTTAAAGTGCCTCCTCACATCAAAACCTATTATTGATTACGTCCCTTGCAAAAGAAAAATGAAAACAGAACATGATATTTTATTGGAAAAATCTATTATGTGGAAAAGACATGGTATAGAAAGTTTTGACCAATCAAAATCCATCCATGAATTTTGATAAATAACATTTAATTGGCTATCGCATTTATGATTCTAGTTGATTGGTCAGAAGATTTTAAGATATCATATCTTTTCCATATCATAGTCGAATTAGGTGCAAGTTTTATGATGCAGAAAATCTGCATTATCACCATCAAGCACTGTATGCTTTTATAGGGTGCACCTTCATCTTAAAATAAATGTAGGGTGCACCCATTTATTGCTTGATTCATATGCTGATTTGATGGGATGCTGTGGAGTTTGGTACTCTAGTATTTTTAGTCTTTTTGGGAGGGCCTCAGCATGATTGGCCTGTGTTGAATGAGCTGTTGAGTGAGCTGCTTCTGATAATCTATCAAAAAAATCTTTAACGAAAAATTGATTTTTCAGCTCATATACGCACGTTAACTTTTTGGATTTTCCACCAAACATGTTTTTAAGGCTTTCCATGTGAGGCCTACCTTGAAATGTGAGCTGCTGTTGTGTGAAAGCTCTCTCAGATGAACACTAATTTTTTTTGGTGGCATGGTAAAATATGTGAATCAATCTCCTGAACAACATAATTTTACATTAAAGCTTTCAAATTGAAAAAGTGAGAAACAATAATTATCAATGTTGATACCGAGACGTTGAATATAAGAAACAATGAGCATCGATGCTTTGAATCCCTTCATATGTGAAAAAATCAATATTAGTTACAAATTCTCATGTTTACTTTTAGGTCAGTACTAGGGAAATTAATGTAGAGTAAAAATAAAAATGATTACATGAGATCACGCACGATCAACCATTGACTCTGTAACTAGGCTCAGTTTAGGAGTACAAATGCAAATATGTCTTGCAAATACATACAAAATATAAGGTTTTGCACTCTACATATTTGCATTTATACTCTTTCCAAACTAAGCATTAAGATTTCGTATTTACCCTTGGGGGTGCTGTCTTTATGTTGAATTGGGAGCCCGTACTCACATCATTTGAACAGCTTCTTGCAACAATCTTGCATTGAGAGAAGTGAGATGGTGACTCACAACTTTACAGGCACATCCCACCATGCATTGGGAACATCTCCCGTATAAGGCACCATGTGTGAGGAACAGATTGGGTCTTGCATTGGAAATACAGAAATACCTCTGTATTCCCAATGCAAGGCAATAAAGGCTGTTTGAATGGACTTTGCACTGACCAAAATCGACGTCATTTTTGTTAATAATTGCATTCTTACTTTTTTCTGATATAAGTAAAACTAATTGCATGTTTACTTGGTACCAATGTTCTCAACCTCTAGTCAAACATATTGGCCAGACCGGTAAACAACCTATCATCCAGCAGCCAAATCTCTGGCCTTTTACCCCTGAACCGCTTACTTGCAATTTTTTTTTTTTTTTATCATTATCGATCAATGACAGAATGATATGACTGGTTGAACCGATGAACTATTTGACCCAGTCAACAAATTATGTGCTAAACATTAATTCTCTCTGTTTTTTTTAATCATTTCCACCATTAATTACAACAATTCTCATTTATCATACTTCATTCTATTCAATATGATAAAATATTGTATTAAAGACAGCCATTTTTTTTTTCAAAAAAATTATGTTTTTTATAATTTATCAATTTTCATATTTTTTTGTTATTTAATTTAAGATGTTATAAGTTAACCCATTTGACCCAAATGATTGAACCACTAATCTAACATGTGGACAAAAAAGTGATTCCCTTTGGATCTGTTTTTTACAACACTGCTTGATACTACAATATCAGCATATACCCTTTTAGACATTTTGATTCCTAGACAACTTTGATTCTCGTTCTTGACCCTTGCAATCCACGATGATGAATATTTCTTATCCAGATAGACAGGACTAACATTGGGTAATGGCCCTTGGGGATAACAAGGTAGGGTGACAGTGAAACCACTCATCAAAGGAGAGTTGGGGACAGAAAGATCAATGCACCCCCTCCTACTGGCAGAAAGTAGGCAACTTGAGGAACGCAAGACAATAGTTAGATTTTTCTTTTTTTTTTTATTTTTTTATTTTTATTTGGGGGGGGGGGGGGATGTCTTCCATGGTTTACTGATCTTATCAGAGCCAACAGTTACAGTATTCAATAAGCTTCAAATGCCTACAGTGAAGAATAGCCTTCCTGTATCAAAATAGGAGAAAAGAATCACGCACCATTACAGATTAAAACAATTGTAAATTCTTTTTTAAGCGTAACAACTAAAAGGCGTGTGAAAGATGATCAGGTAAAAAAGCTTCATTATCTAAAACTCTCCACAAAAGGGCACTTCAAAACGGAGTCTACCTGGTTCTGCTAAGGAGTTCATCCATTTGTCATATCCTGCCAAGTGGTGACTCAAGGACATAATCATCCACTAGCCAGAGCCCAAAATCACGGAACCGCTTTATCTTCTTCTCAAAGCCTGTGATATAATTATTATGGATGATGACATGCATCCCCTTAGTCTCCTCGACCCATGTTTTGTTCTTGAAATACAGCCCTCCTGTTGGGAATGCTGCTTGTGGCAGCAGATACAAATCCACCTGCAGCAAATCATTAAATATGGCTCTCTCAGCAAGTCAACATAAGAGCTCAGTATGTATAATATGAATTAAGCAAATAAATTCTCTCATCCGCTGTGTTATTTGTAATACCTGAGGTTTTAATTAGGCAAAACATCAGCTATTGGATCTGAAACTAAATGAGACAGCAATTGAGTAAGGAGCAAACCTGTCCAGCAGTTTTATTTAAAGCCCAGTTGAAGGCAGGTTGGTCATTGGATTTCTTTGTTTTGGACCATGGCTGATCCTGGAGTTCTTCAATCCACTTCTTCATGACCAGCTTTGCTCCACTAGTCGGTCGCAGGAAAATCATGCAGCTGCAAATATAAGTGCGCCCTTTCTTCCCTGGATGTGGCAAATCATGAGAGTGATTCAAAGGTTTCACCTGTGACATTCGATGGATAAATTATGAACTTATAGTTACAAATACCATAAAATGATGTGAGCAACATATAGATGAGACCTCACATTTAGGGAGGTGGAGACTACCTATCATCATGCATGCATCATGCAGCTGTCAGGTAGCAAGTCCACCATTGATAGGTTATTTTGATCTCTCTCTCTCTCTCTCTCTCTCAGACACACACACACACACACGTGTAAAAGGTTTCCTTGGTAATTGGGTCAATCAAGGAAGCTCACAAGATCTCACCCATGTGGAAGAATCTTGTGGCTAATACAGACTGTCTATCAGATAGGGGACCTTGTGGATTGGCCATGTGCTGGAGTCCAAATTGGCTCCATACTGTTGGAGTTAAATTGAAAATTCATTAAATGCAAAGGTTTGGAGGTTGAGTGAGTTTCAGGTAAAAGAGTGTCCATTAATAGTATTAAGAGTCTAGTTATTGGGGCTAGAAATGGTCAATCGGTTATTAAGAGTGTCCATTAATAGTATTAAGAGTCTAGTTATTGGGGCTAGAAATGGTCAATCGGTTATGTAAGTATTAATGTTATAGGAGTCTAAGCATCTTGAGTGTCTATAAAAAGGGGCTGAGTATGTGGAAGAGAGAGAAAAAGTGAGAGAAAAGAAAAGAAAATTGAAGGCTCAAAAGTGGATGTGTAAGAATTCAAGAAGGCAAAATCAGTCCAAAAGAGAAACCAAAAGTGTAAGAGGATGTGGTTATTTCCTGAGTGGGCTGGAAGCAGCTCTGTATAAGCCCTATTTGGGCCGTACAACTCCAAGAAAAATGCCTCCCATCTTATGTTTTTAATATTTGAACGATATTTTCAGACCCAATTTTGTTTGCATTTTTATCTCTATTTTCAGATTGCATTACTGTTCAAACTTTCAATTTTATTTCTTTTAAAAACCCATAATGGCCTGAAATTCAGCTCATGATTAAAGTGTGAAAGACTTTTGAGGTCCTTTTGGTCCCAAAACAAGTTGCCACATCAAAGATTCTTGGGTTATATAGACAACCTCACTAAATGATCCAACTAGCAATATATGACTAAAGAAACCCATAGGTTTTGCACTTTTGCTCCATGCCTTGGATTTTTTGTTGGAATCATGCACCAAAATATAAAAAAATTAACAGGTGGTTCACTTAAGAAAGAAAACTGGGCCTCTATCTCTCCATATATGTTTCTTTGTAAGGCTACGAAATGATCTATAACATCTTTATTATATGCCTTTATGTTTTAGGAATTGTTGGAGGAGCCATTGCTTGCTGACATGGTAAAATCACAGGCTCACAAGTGTAAAAATATGGGCGTGAGTCTAAGAGAAGCCACTTTGTACAAAAATTGCTGGAGGTTAGGTCTGTATCCATTCCATCCCTTCCAAGAGCCTAATAGCAAGGACCGGCATTGATAATGTCTTTTTATGTTTTAGGGATTTGGAGCCACATCCTAATCCTCTATGGTGCCCATTGGTAGATGCTAGTTAATATCTTAACCTATTTGTGTTAGATGATCTCCTCTCTACTTGAAAAGGGAAAATATCATGTGGATGTGATGATGTGTCCAACAATAACTGCTATTTGAATGATTACAGGAGAGGAATGAGATATAGAAAAGGAACCAACACTTGATAATTATTAATTACCAATCAGTAGTTCACCTTTGATATTATTAATTACCATTCGGTAGTTCTCCCTTTTCCTTTTTTCAAATTCTTCAAAAGCTCTTCTATCGAAAGCTTCACCTAAAAAAAACAAATCCAATGCCTTACCAACCTCCATGTCCCTATCCACAAGACTCTTCACACCCGTACTTCCACCAGAATCCTCCTCCACTGTAGCCAATGGCTTGATACCTATACCTGAGGGATCACAATCATCCACCTTCTCTCCTTTTTCTTCCCCTAAAGAATCAGACTTTTCCAACACCCCTTCAATTGAAAGCTTCCCAAGCATCTTCTGGATAACAGAACAAACCCACCCTGGACCTTCTTACTAGTGGATTTCAGATTCACCCCTCTTCTACCATACACTTTTATATTTGCCGCTGGATCCAGCCAGCAATAATCCCCACTTTCAGGCGTGAAAAATTCTTTGTAACATGCACAAGATAAGATTTGGTTGTACCTTTTTATTTCTCTTCACAACTGCCAAATCATCATCGGAAATGCTAGGAGCTTGCAACTCCTTTCTACCCAAATCAACTCCAACTCTTCCCACTACCACTTCCTTAACTAAAAAATTTTCACTACTATACTGACTTGGACAGTCCTTTGATGCAATCAGGATATTGACTGCCTGAAAACCATAAGAGGCTTCATCAATTTCCGGAAGTGCTGCATGAGGACCTGGACTGGAACCAGGGTGGAAACATTGTGAACTCTCTGAAACATCAGATAGAGAAAGATCAGCACTTAATAAGGATGAGTTCAACAGGACCAATAGGGGAAGGAAACTCCTTAAGAGCCGAGTCCCAGGCACTTGCTCAAGGACTGAAACTGGCTTTCCTAAGCTGGATGAAAAACAAAGCAGAAGGTCGGTGATCCGAGAAGCAAAATTCTTGGCATCTAATTTGAACTGCTCATTCAAATGGATACCTCAATCAGCAAATAAATAGCAGATGGACTTATAGAGAAAATATACTGTGGGTATACCTGGGCAGCTGGGCTGGGTATTGATGTAATGCAAATACTTTTATTTTGTGTACTATATATAGAGTGTTACTGTCAGATGTTGAGCTGTTATGTATGGTCTTCTCTATACCTAGTTTGGGATATAAGAGAAGTTCTCCTTTCATCATTATTAATACAATTTATACTGATAAAAAAAGATTTAAAGACTTTCCTTTAATGTTTCCTTTTATGGCATACTTTGGGGTCAGCCTCTTGTGGAGACATCCTTTACTTCCACAGATAGCCCCTCAAAGTTTGCCTACTCTCCTTAGGGAGCAATGGAGCTCAGTTTTTGATGGTTGCTCTTGGAGTAAAGTAGGGCCTTTTGTGTGTATGCAGGTAGTGGCCTGGTGGGGGACTTTCATAGATGCAGTAGGAAAAATCTTATTGGTTTATTCAGGTCTTAGTACCAATTTGGGAGGGTTATCCTGGAGCCATTTTGGCTTTCATGGATTACAAGGCACAAAAAGGAAGTTGAGCAATTGAAATGCAGAAAGCCAGCCCCAGTTTCCTAAATGCTGAAAATTCAATGTTAATGATAAAGTTCTAAAGAAGCTTCTCCCGAATGTTGAGTGGATTATGAACTGTTTTAATTAACCCCTCCCAAATGGACCTTTATTGTTGGACTAGAGCAGGTGAAGGTAGATGATAACTAGGTCTTCATCTTCACTGATTGGTCAAAGCTTTGGTATTTCCACATCACATTAGAGAAGCTACAGCTCTTTTCTTTCTTTCTTTTTTTTTGTGTATGTATGTGTGTGTGTGTGTGTTTGATAGATAGAGGCTAGAGCTCTTGCTTCCGGAACAAACATCTAGCTTAGATGCATTTAAAGTTGGCAGACTTTTTGTAGTGTGCAATTATGCATTCAGTATCCTTGTTTTGATCTACATGCTTCTGCAACCCCTATTTGGAAATTAAACAATTAAAATCATGGAAAGGAAGCTGGATGTACATACTGCAGCCATATCATCTGTGAAGTACACATCGTGATAGCCTTGGAGATAGGGAAACGGGTCTGCCAACCAGACCATATCGACATCATTATACATAACATTATATCCAAGCTCCAAAATCTGCAGAAGGTGGCGAGGCCTGCGGGATGTAAAATTGAAGAATCCCTGCCAAATTAGATAAATCAGAGGAATTTAACAAGCCACTTGGTGAACATAGACACGAATCATTCCAATGGTCAGAACTCAAACAAAAAGAGAAAATAATAAACTAAACCAGAGTTAAGATAATAAAAAGTAAACTATATCTATATCAAGTCAAGTGCAAAATATACAGCTAGTACCAAACTTATCCTATAGATCAGGTTATCCTTTGTTTACAAAGAACTCAGCTATCCAAAATGGAAAACAGTAACAAGACAGCTAAAATTAGTGGTCATCCAGCCTCTTACGTACTTAGGGAAGAAGTGCCAGAAGTACCTGAGATCCAAATTTGTGAGCTGTCTGAGTATCGGGTACAGGCGGGATGAGAACGGCATGACCGGGCCATTTTTTATTTACCATGTAGAGGGTCGCATAATCCTCAGCAATAACAAGTACCTGCTCCTGATGCTTCTGCCTGGAAATGCTGATCAACCAATTATTTAGAAACGGCAGGTAAGGCTGGCTCACAGCGCAGACAATAACTGTTCCATTTTTTGCCACAAAAGACACAGCCTGGGCCAGCGTGTAATCCCGCCATTTCGAAAGCGAGCTTCCACCGGCTGAAATGAAACTTTCCATCATGTCCATCCACGGGAAAAGAACACCCAGAACTACCATAAGAGACAGAAATATGAGAAGGCCAGTTCGGCTGAAGGGAGAGATAGATCTTTGGTAACCGCTCGTAGAACGTGGTGAAATTGGATAAGGATCCGCCAGAAGCTGCTGCTGTTGTCTTTGATGAAGAGATGACGACATTGTGCGTTGTGCCTTTCGAGGTGACTACTGCGTCCAAGCTAATGGGCACCAGTTCTAAAATGTAGTAACTGTAAGGCCCAAAAAAACCAGTTCTACGAGATAGTATGTAGCACCAACTAATATTTGGTACGCTCTCCCTTCGAGACTAAGGAAAGAAACTGTCTGCGGCAAGAGCACATATGGCTGTACAACTACAAATTTTCCAATGAAAATGGCTCCAATCTGTTCAATCTCATTTAAAATGACGAAATCTGTAGAACAAAATCCTATATAAGGAGCAGCTAAATCCCAGCTTTAATGAGATTGTACAATGAAAACTCGATGCCGACTACGGAATTGGAGATCCCTAAACCTCAAAAATTGTATCGGAAAAGAAAGAAAAATCCAGTACTTTGAACAGAGACAAAAGAAATTGAGGAAGAGAGAAGAAGCGCAAAATTCAAATCCTTCTACCTATAGCCCAGGATTCTTTGAGCTTGAGTTGACTCGACCAGATCTGAACCATGGAAACGTGAAACTTCTACGGATCAGTTACGCGCTTGAAGACTTCAACAGGCAGATCGGAATCCTGGAAGAGAGGCAGAGGAGAGAGAGAAAGAGAATTTATGTATCTATGTCGGTGCTAACTGCTAAGAGATGAGAATTTATTCATTCAGCAAATTGAGTTTACATCCTTCTACTCCGCTTATATGCGACGCCGCTTTCTCGTGCACATCAGTTTTGTTTTCCGGCCGCAGTGCTCAATCGACGCCGATTCATTCATTCCGGTTGTGAGATAAATGGGTCGGACTCGGACCTGGATAATTACTTTTACATTAGGTGCCCATGATTAGCCTGAAATTTGTCAGATCCACTCCTCCACCTCCGGATCAAATCGGACGGTTGAAAGCTTGTCGCAAATAATTTTGTTCTGTATGTAAACGTCGAAACTCGAAAGGCATGGCATACTTGTAACTGCTGTTATTCATCAAAATTCAGCCGGGGGAGGTCGGGAAGGGGTCCGGTATCATTAATTAATATCTAGGTATTGCTTGACCCTGCCACGATCCGCATTAGGTGCGGATTTGATACGGGTCTGGGTTGGACAGGGCAGAAATCATCAACATAATCTGAAGCGGTGTGCGGTGAAGCCTAAACCATTTTATGCTAATAAAGGGAAGAGAATAACTATTGTAGTATAGACCCATGGGTATAATTATGTATGAAGAAACGTTCATTTCGAAACCCAATTTTAGAACTGGATCCCGATTCACGAGTGAATTAGTCGAACTGGTATGGCAGATTGGCTAGATTTTTCCTTTGTGCCCCGTTGTCAATACTTGTCATGCGCCAGAATCACTGAGGCCCCGTTTGGTTCACTGGAATAGGGTCTGTAATCAGATTCGTAATGAATCATTCCGATTCCAACTGTTTGATTGGATGGAATCGGAATCTTATTTCCATTCTTACTGATTTCAATTCTCATTCCTATTCCTGTCTGAACCAATCAGACTATGGGAATGGACTATTCTAATTCCAATTCCGATTCTGATTTCTACGGTAAACCAAAGGGACCGTGAATTGTGTTGCTAGTTTTGGCTAGTTTCTACTTTAGGCCTCCTTTGTAAAAGATATTGCATTTTAAACTACAGTTGAGATGCATAAAGCAAAGAAAATAAAAGAGAAACGTAAATATCCTCTTGCCAAGTAATTTGGTACAATCTCCACATATGATCTGTAAAATGTAAATATTCTCTTGCCACATTCAATTTGATATTGAGGGGGATTATTTTTTAGATTTTGAGAGGGGAAAGTTGGTCAGTGGAATTTTAATTCCCAATGACCAAGAAACCCCTGATTTATGTGGGGATCAAGGAAAATTTATTTTACTCAAGGTTCAAAGTATCGACACGTATCGGCCAATATGTATCATTCTGGCACCCCACTGATACGCCCCTACAATGGGTGTATCAGTGGTATGACCGGTTCAGGGTGTGGCAAAGTCCTAAACCGGCTCCCCTGAACCAGTTGGTGAAAAAAAACTATCAAAAGGAGTATTGATACTGGCGTATCGATATTTTGAACCTTGATTTTACTAAGTATCGCTTACCCAGATATCCATCTCCAGGTGGATAAATAACTTTTCTACTAGGGGGATAGTTATCAACACTTGGATGGGACAAAAATGCCCATTTTAATAATGGATTTTTATGGTTAAAATGGCCATTGTCTTATTTACCCAAAAAATAAAAGAACATTGGTCCAGGTAAGTGCATTTAACAAATAACTTACCGAAAAGCAAACGGGGCCTGAAGGATATGATCTGTAACAAACAGGTGGTCAACTTGCAAAAATCATATTTTCCATTAAATGGTTTCAAGGTTGCAGACCAATTGGAATATTATAAGAAGAGATCAAGAGCAGCTGGTCTTTTAAGAAGAGATAAGAACAACTAGTCTTTCAATGTGATTTACGAGATAAGCTTTTCATTGACCATCAATTAAATGGAATTCAATGCTCTATAAACAAAGCGCTATACATAGTGAAGGAACGAAGCAGAAGAGGAAAACAAATGTACCACACAATCCCATTACACTGAAGAATCAACATGCAATTGATCAGGATGACATGCCTTGGATGACCTGTAGCCCAAATATGACAGATTTCAGAAAGACGCCTAATGAAATTCAGCAATTGGACAGTATAGGGTCATAAGACAGATTTGTCCTTGCAGACTACAAAGTATTGAAGAAATGTTTCTACCAGTCAGCACACATACACAAACTCCAACTGGGCAGTTGATGAAGGAAAGATGGCAAGAGATGGAGAATTTTGCAGGATGGTTTCTCTGGTTGTCACAACTTCACATGATAAATTTGCCTACTGCTTTGATGACTTGGGTTTGACAAAGAATGCTGACAGCATGCTTTTACTGCGAACAGTGGGGCGAATGATCTCACGACGACCCATATTGTCCAAGGACCTGAATGCCATCAATGACTTGGATCCTTCTGAAGTATCCTGCAAGAGGAGACAAGTTTATAACGGTTCCTACAATTCTACTAAGATGTTCAAGGACCAGTTGAAGCATCAATATTTGATAATTCAATACAATATGGATTCATGCACACTTTACTCCCTAAACTCTTTTTTTTTTTTTTTTATCAGTACTTTACTCCCTAAGCTCTCACCGCCGACAAGGAAAGAAGAGGCTAACAATAGTAACACACTGGAGCATTTTACATTTTGTACAGTTGACTGAGAGGCCTAAAAACACCCCAATCTCAAAAATCAAGCTTAAAAATTGATTTAAATTATCGTACTCATACTCAACCAACAGGTGTACCTAATCATGTCCAGACATAAGAAACCACCAGCTTGCCAATTGAATTGTGTCTAATGCAGAAAACTAGTTACTTCTAGCAAAAGTTTAAACTCTAGGCATTTAGCAGATCAAATGTACATTGACTACAGAAACAATAGCAGTAAATTTCTCGTTATGGGGTATATAACATCAAACATGGCTAAAAACATGAGACATAATCAATCCCTTCAACATGAAACAAGAAGCCTGCTGTACCAACAGCTTAATCACAGAACTATAGATTTTCTTTCAGGGAAAAGAATTTCATAAATTAAAGTTTTGGTAACGTTTCCTTCTTCTTTATAGATAAGATTTTAATGGCAAATGTTGCACTACATGATAGGAAAGAAATAAATAAGGGAATTTTTCAATGGTTGAGTATATAATACTGCCACCTATTTTTTTTTATCAATATAATACTATCACCTAATCTTTGCGTGTGAAACCTTGGAGTGCCTTTTAAACCACTGGATTGATCAGTTCAAATTCTACCATGGTTATAAGAGTGAAAATTAACTGAAAAGTAATAGAATAAAAGCCACAAAATAGAAAAAACACAATAGCTGGGAACATAGTTTTCAAGGCGCCAAGGCAAGGCTAGGTGATAGGGGGGCGCCTTGTTGCCTAGGCAATGGATTTTTTTATGTAGAAAACATAGATCCCAGGGTAGTTCCCTAGGTACCATAACCATATTTCCTTAATAATTATTCATAATTTTCATAAGAAAAGTATAGAGTTCATGTTAAAGTATAGAAAATCAACATATTCATGAGAAGAAAAAGAAGGAAAAGAAAATTCAAAAAATATAGGGGCTGAACCCTTATTTTTGTTATAGGAAAAGAAGAAAAGAAAATGTGTAGTAGGTAGTAGTAGTAGTAGTAGTAGAAAATGTGTTGATTAGACAACATTTTAAGTTCTTCCTTACTTATTGGTTTAGGTTTTAAAGTATTTGGGGGTTGAATACAGAATTTAGCAATGTTTATATTGATTAAAACCTAACAAAATAAGAAAATAATAAAAAGAAATTAGTATATAAACACACAAAATAAATATTTTAGTTTAATAGTGCCAATTTTATAATTATAATGCCAAAAAATAAAGAATAAAAAAGCACTTTATAATACATAATACAAAACTGTTTGGTGATTAGGCGAGGTGAGCCTCAAAGGGTGCCTTGTCACCTAGGCACCTGCCTAGGCGTCACCTTGACAACTACGGCCGGGAAGAAGAAAGTGAGAACTTAGGTTTCTTTTATAATTCACACACTTCATGGGAGCTAACCATTCTAAGCAATTACCCCCCCCCCCCCCCCCTTAGAGGATGGCTGGGGTGTTGACCCCACCCAAAAATTTGCCAAGTTTCTGTTTAAGTTTATATGTTAGTTTGTTCCTGTACTGAAAAACATTGATTGGGGTTCATATGTTTGTTTTTTCACTACCAAATTCAATCTTCCAAGGCTTCCACAGAAGGTCATGATTTGCTGACCATGATAACACCACTGCATCAGATTCTAAATCTATCTTCAAGTAAAATTAACTTCTAGAGTACTCAAATAGAGCTCCCAAACTGCAACTTTATTCATTAAACATTAAACACAATGTCACCAATTAAGAGATTAAAAATAGATTTCTGTCCCCTTCCCTGGTGAAAAAAAAAGAGTTCATTTACTGTAACTTGCTACGTCTATAGGTTCTTTCCTTCACCAGATCTCTCTCCTTCAGCTTCAGCACCCTATCAACTGATATCTCCCACCCTCTCACAATTTCTCATGCATTTCTAGGGAAGAAAAGTATGACTTAATGTAGTCCTTTGAAACTTGAATAAAAGGTTCCACTAAAAAGCAGGTGAGGATCACACACCAATCCCCACCATGAGAAGCACTGGAATTTCCCTAGGTTGTCCAGTGATTCTTGGCCTTATCTATATTATATTCTAAAATGCAGTTCAGACTCCTCATATTTCTTTTCAATCCCTTTAGAATTTTGTGTGTGTGTGTGTTTTTTTTTTAACAATAAGAAATTAAATATGGGGCTATTTAAGCTTACCGACGACCACTTCAGTTAAGAAACTGAATGTATCATGAGCATCTTTTTAAAACCACCTCATGCATCACACAGATCTCTTCTAGAATTTTATGAATAGATACTTGTTGGAGATTCACAATTTTCAAATAGTTTAAAACTTGAAACTCTTAATGATGCCTTAACTTTGTATCCTCAACATTTGTTTTGCTTCATTAAGTAGCACATTTAAAGTCCATAAAAAATAAAATAACGCAAACAAAGTTAAAGAACCATGAAAGCAACTTTTGAACTGTATAAATAAACACTATCCAATTCTGATAACTCTGCATCTTAAAATAGCCCTTATAGTATATGAAACAAAGTAAACAAAATATATCCAAAAAAGAAAGAAAAATTTTATGTAACCAAATGGATAAATTAGATATAATTAGAGCATAATCAAAGCAAACAAACTCTGTGTTATATAACAATGTTCTGAAAACCAGACTAGACCTTGCAAAAGAAAGGGTCCTGGTCCTTGTTTCTCCTGGTTTAAGCAGTTTAGCCTCAAAACCACCAAAACCAGATGGTTATGATTGGTCTGGATTGATGTCCAATAGTGGCTCAACCAGTCAGTTTAGTCCAATTTTCAAAATTTTGGTTAAAAACATTCATGGCTCAACTTTGTACAATTCAATCATTCACTTATAAGAGTGTTGGAAATGTCTATGTTGCTTTAGGTTGCATTTGGATAAGCTTCAAAATTTGTGTTTTTAAAGCCCCAAAGCACAAAGCCACAGTTTTAGGCTTTATGTTGTTGGGATTAACGTGTTTTGACTTTAGATTATATTTTTAAAAGAAACACTTAACAAACACTTAAACACTTTATGTCACATTTTTTTTACCACAGCCCAAAGCTCAAAAGTAGAAGCTTATCCAGACATAGCCTTAGCTGTTGATTATATCATTACCCTCTCTGTGACACAAAAAGTTTGCAGAACTGTATTATAAGAAGGACCTCCACTAGCTGAGTGAAGACGAGCTGCTGTGGATTTTGATGATACAGCTTCTTCAGAACCTGCAAGAACAAGAGTTTGCAGCAGAAGAAAATAATGGTTTAATAATGGGTAATGTAACTTCAAACAATAAAACAACGAGCACAGAAAATGGTAAAATAGTAAAACCATAAAATTATTAGTTAGAACTGAGAAAAAAACTAGATAATCAACTAAATCTACAGAGTCAAGCATTACACACCCAACAGTTGGAAAACTCCAGAAGTTGCTCCAGAAGCTTTTGTGTTTTCCATGCTGCATTATAAGAAAATCTCAAAACCTTTAAGCTTTCAGATAGATTAGAGTAGCAATTTCATTGTAATACTTAAAAAACCACACAATTTATCATATTTATTTTTTGATAATTCAATTTCTCATAATAAAACTTACCCTATGAAAGTGTGCTCGCTCCTGTTCAGAGTGGATTTAGTTTCTGAGGCTAAATGCCAGGAAAGAGTTTGTGATGGAGGGTTGCCTGGTGAATGTGCATCCAACTAATAAAAATAAACTCATACATTGCATAAGACCCCCCTCCCCCCCCACACACACACACAAAATAAAGATGTGAATATGCCAAGACAGAAGGAACAAGATACCTGAAGGATGAAAACGAGGTCTTGCTTGAATATGCATTTGCCTGGCATCTATCTGTATCTGTGGACTAAACTGCACTTTCTTGTTGACTGAATCTAGCTTAGAATTTCAGGAGAGAAAAAGTTACAATTCATCCCATTATGCTAATTACCACTTGCAAACATAAGCAATAACAATAGTATTCATACTCGGTAAAATGTAATGCTTATGATGCCGGGGGATTACTGTGAACAACTGCTGCTGCCTAAGGCCTTCTTTATCCGTGTATATTTGACAAGTGAGAAGTTGCTAAATTAACATAGAAAGTTAGGTGAGCTCCTATCCACTGAGATCCTTTCTAGAGCAAGATTATCAATTGATTGTGCCAGGAAAGAAAGTTACTTGGTTAAGAGAAGAAACTTTTAGCTCCATTGTTGAAACATCTAACTTATGTTGTTCAAAGAGGTCAGTTAACTTGTAAGTAACAGTTCCTAGGTGATCAACAGCATTGACAAGAGCTCGTACGGCATAGTCTTTCAGGTTGTCCAGCACCCTGGTGCAAAATTTCCATCTCAGTTCAAAGAATAAGCACAATGATGCCAACAACAAAGTTACCGTGCTCATGTTTATTTTTTTGGTATTTGACAATAAACCAACAATTACAAAAAATAAGTATATAACTCATGTTCTACTTCTACATGAAAATGAAACAACTAGTTTGCTGTTGTGAGCTCCAAATTCTATGTAAATATGCAGTAATAATACTTTAGTCACTCCCTCCAAATATACAAATCTTAACTGAACTGTTAACAATGCAGTCACACAGATTTTGGGTGATTATGTTTTTTTAGGTGATAAGAATCGCCGGGAAAAAAAAACAAAAAAACAAACCCAACTCCCTACTTCCAAACTCTCCTTTACCTTCCTGCATTACTCCCATAAACCCAAAAAGAAATAACAGAGACACCCAACCAAATCGACATGGAGACCAAAATAAATGCAATGCTGAAGCTGATACACCAGGGAAAAAAAATGTGAACCCAACACCCTATTTCCAAACTTCCCTTTACCTTCCTGCATTACTTTCATAAACCCAAAAAGGAATAACAAAGACACCCAACCAAATTGACATGGAGACCAACAGAAATACAATGCTGAAACTGATTCCAAGTAGTGTTCTTTGACAGAAGTGCCCTAGTCAATCCTGGAACTGCAGGGATTGGTGGTGTCTTTAGAAGGAGGGATGGAAGCATTTGGTGGTATTCAGTGGTCCAATTAAGATTGCTGATTCAACAAAAGCAGAGACCTTGGCTGCATGTACAGACCTCAGATTAGCAAAAGAAAGGGGTTTGCCTTCTTTAACCATTGCAGGTGATTCTACTAATACTGTTAAGTGGTTTTGGGAGAAGGATGGTGGCCCCTGGAGGTTGGCCATTACCTACAAGAGGCCAGAGATATCTTGTTTTGCTGAATGCAAAACTTTTTTGGATTCCTAGAGAGTTAAACTGTTATGAGCCCACGGAATAGGATCCCGTCACGGGTTGGTCCACAGGGAAAACCTCCTGTTTTCCCTTGTTCCTCCCTTTTCTTGAGGAACCTATCTTGGCGCCTTAATGGTGATTCATTCAAGAGATCACCAAACTCTCCTCTGCTCTCTTTCTTGACTGAAATTTTCGATGATCTTATTCAATATTCTCAGCTCCTTAAATATGAGATTACAAGAGATAAGAGTCCTACTTTTAGGAAGACTCCTTGCTAATTAGGAAGACTCCCTACTAATCTGTCCTACTGAACTGATAAGATAAGATAAGATAAGACTCCCTTAATTTATCCTACTGAACTGATAAGATAAGATAAGACTCCCTACTAATCCATACTACTGAACTGATAAGATAAGAACACTGAATAGATAAGACTCTTACTAATCCCTACTACTGAAAGCAGATAAGGCAAGAATACTGAATAGATAAGATAGGATGAGAACACTAAATTGCTGCTGCTGAGAACACTAAATTACTGCTGCTGCTGCACTAAATTACTGCTGCTGCTTCCGACATCCACATCATAAACTTTATGGTGGATCGTTTGGCCAAGTTTGGTACCCACAAGGAAATTTTGTATAGTGACAGAAATCTGCCTTGTAATCTGAGTGTTTTTTTTTTTTTTTCTGCTGTGCACCATTGCATGTACCTTTGGAGCTCCTTTTTAATATAATCGGTTAATTTCTCTCCAAAAAAAGGCTCTTTTGTGTTGCACTAAACATAAATGTGCTAAGGCGCTCTTTTTGATCCTTTCCAAAGATAGCCATTCTAAATTGCTTTGTTTAATTAAAAGATGTTTCTACTACAAAATGAAATTCTAAAGAGCCATAAATTTTCAACCATTTAGAAGTAATAAAAAATATTAAGGTAAAATGTAGGTGTTTAAATATCTAGGTTTTGGACTTTGTGGGTACTCAACCATATTTATCATCAATTGTTTTTTTTTTCGATAAATATATTTATCATCAATTGTTATAGATATGCCTACAGCAGATTCTAACTAGGGAGGGTCTGTTATCAGATAAGGCCAGGCCAGAAAATTTAATTCTAGTATGGAGATCATGAGCATCAGTCGTGTAACATCTGTTATGATTTTATAGAGAAAAATTCTGGATCTATGTGAAAAAATTATTATAAATATAATGTTGAGTCACTTGATTGAAATAAGATCTACTATTGTCGATTCACCATTTAATTAATCAAGTAGTGGAACCAATACCTACATGTCAAGATGGGTGATTGGTATAAGCACATGCTACTAACTGAGCAAGCAGTGCATAACAGATACACACTACTTGTTTTTTAAGTGTAATCACAGTCCATATTTCCTGTTGCCAATTTTGGAAATGTTTAGTTCTTTAATATTAGAAGCAAAAGAAATCTGTTTTCCTATAAAAGCAACTCATTTATATGAACATGCATGGGTCCCTTTTCCACCTTATACTCAGCAAATAGTCACCAGTGTTTACTGCTTTGACAACTATACACTTGAATTTCCTTTCAAACCATAGAGAAACCTTATCATGTAACAGGTATATTATTTTAAAAGTAATAGTGGAAGAAGTACACTTACATCTGTTTATGCTCAGTATGAAGATATGATTTTTCACAGTATTCGGCAGCAGAATAAAGCTGAGGCCTTAGGTTCTTCAGTTCCTGAAAAAGACACTAACATAATGATCAAAGCAGAATTCAAGCAATAATCTTTGCAACTGAAATCATCCTAAGAAATCTGTCTAGAAGAATAAGTTGCAGTGATGTATTTGGCTATGAGCTGATACTTGAGCTATCCAGGAAGTGGCAGATTTTTCTATTTAACCAATAACAGTTTAACATTAGGTTAAGCACCAATTAAATAATTTACATAGAAACATCTGAATGGCCATCCAATAATAATAAAAAAACAATAATCTTCGTAAAACTGTATAATTTCATATTACTAAAACCATTTCCATGGGAAAGAACTTGTTAAAATCTTTTGCATGCAAAGTAGCATTCTCTGATGAATTCACTTTCAGACAGGCCCGAATTACATTTTGATCTTTTCAACAGTTTGAAGGATGATTCTGACACTGATACAATTATAATCATGTTTTTCATAATGTCAATATGTAAGTGTGGAGAATTGTCTCTTCTTTTATTGTAATTTGTCCAGAAGTATATGGCCAATTCAATTCTTTGGCTTCTTAACCAAAGATCACGACTAATAAGAATTAAATTTCCATAAAGGACAGGAAAGTTCAATGATCTAGTACAACTAAAGGTTGTCCATGTGAGGTTTAAATTGCAACATTTAAGTTTTTAGAACCAGAGTTATATTAACTGCAAACAATTTACTGCTGAAGAATGACACTCCATCATTCAAGAAGAATGTGAAAACGGTGATAAAAAATGATAAGAGAGGTTATCTCCTCCCTTTGTACTCTATTTACTCTTTTTATTGATTAGTGAAATCCTTTGTTATTGATAAAAAAATGATAAAAATCAAGTTACGTCTGTAAGTAGGTCTTTAGTCTGATTCTGTATGGTAATGAGATTTTGCCTTGGTAATTTTTCATCGACTTTCATTTCCTCTTATTTCCTCTTTTTAACTTATTTTTCTATCTCTAAAAAAAAAAGAGAAGTATGGTTGGGGAATCAGAAATATGTAAAATTTCAGAAACGAAAGGCTTATATCAAATAGCCTTAGCTTAATATACATAAATAAAACTGAAGGGATTAATTATATTATTAAGCTCACAGGACAGAGGCATGTCACTCGCAACAGCTCCCACATTGGAACTTGAAATGAAGACTTAAAAAAGCGAGGGAACCCCATAAACGAAGAAAGGTACAGCTTAAAGAGAAGATCTAAACCGTGATTACAAAAAGACCAGAACTCGAAACCAAGTATTCTAAAAAACAATGTCATTCAGCTAATAGAGGCGCCAAAGTAAAATTCAATCAGACAGTCAGGAAAATAAAATAAAATAAAATAAAAGTAGCCAAGAAATCTAAAGAAAATAGACAAACAGATCGAAATCTAAGTACACCAAAAACAGTCAATTTCAATGCAAAGAATCACGGGAAGTAAAAAGATCTAAACCACAAGCCTAGCAAATGTCATCAAGAAGAGGTAAGTCGGATCTAGAAAGCAAAGAGAGGAAAAAGGACAAGAAGCTTGACCTGTAAAGCCTTCACGAAGCTCTTGCTTCTCTCCATGGAAATCTCATCAAAGGTCATGGCCGAAGATTCCGGCCGAAATTCCTGCATTTTTAGAGCTCTCCGGGGATGAGATTTACAGGAGGGAGAAAATGTGGATACAGTGATACACAGGCAAGCAAAAAGAAGGAAGTAATTTGATGAATAGATAATGGCGTTAAGTTTTGGTGGGAAATCTAACTTAAGCAGAGAGTGAAAGACTGAGAGTGGAGTGAAAGCAAATCCGAGGAATGCGTTATTATTGTGAAGTGAGTATTAAATGATTTAGTAGTCTGTGGTGGTTGAGACTTCGAGGGTCGACACCTTCGCACTTTTGACAGACTTTTCATGGAGTTGAGTCATGCTGTCATGGTTTGAAGGAAGGAAACAAAACGGTAGTCGTCGCTTTCCGAGGGGAGATGATAATGTGTGGCAAAGATCTACACTGACGAAGTTTCTAGTGGGTTGTGTTATGATCACTAATGATCTGGTAATCGGGTCGGGTCCGCTATGAGCAGGGCCAATACAACTTCGAGTAATTTCGGATCAGGTCAAGTTTTTAGTTTAGGCTGGGAGAGCCTGATCCTAACCCCTAAAATATTCAGCGATTTTTTTATTAAAAATATAGATTTAACCATGGTTTCGAAAATCAGACCAGACCGGTTCATTTGGGTTCTGTTTCACCTTAAAACCGTTTTTGAACAAAAAAACACTTGACTCACTCAGCGACTCGCTAATCTTTATAATTGAATTGTCAACCGTTGACTAAAACAAAGGTTTTGCACCCAATACGAAATGGTTTTGCACCCAATACGATTTCTAAAACCTTCGATTTAACCATACAAATTTCAATTGTTTGAGTCAATATTAGTTTGAAAATGTTGGTGCGAAAAGAGGTGATCTTGCGGTGACCCATGACCCAACCCGCTCCAAAACCTTTTCAGATCGGGTCGGGTCATGTTGTCTTTCAACCTTTCAATTTGGATCATTGGATAGAGACCCTAATCCACGTTTTTCGGATCGGGTCAGATTCACGGGTTGGAATAACTTTTGCCGTGCGCCGCAGATCGAGTTTTTCCACTCTCGGTCATGTTGCTCACGTACGACCGATTGGAAAGAAAATGGGTGGACCATCTCTCGGGTGTCAGGATGCACGTGCACCCGTCCAAACTGAGCGAGAGCAACCCCATGGTGAGAGTTGAGAGTTGAGACTGCACCGGCCAGGCATTGCTCGCTACGAGACGGGCTTCAGTCAGGGCAAATTCATGCTAACACCGTTTTAACAGCCTTTTTCAACCTTGTGTGGGAATATTTCTTCATAAAAAAACATACAAATATGAAGACATTCTCAATGCAAAGGCAGTAAATACTGTCCGAACAGAATTTGTCCTCACTGAAGCTGAACTCGCTCCACAATGTGTGTCGTTCCTCATTCGTACTGAGTGTAAATAATTGTGGGTCCAATGATAAGGGCCTTATGGGCCCATGCCAGTCCAATGGTTGCTGAACGTCATGGCTGTTCAGTGGGCTGTGGATGCAATAATAAGGTCCCGCGCCAGTGATAAAATACATGATATTAGAGTAAAAAAAAAGAGAAAATCTATAATGCGGAAAAGATATGGTATGATAAGAATTTTGATTAATTAAAACTCATCCATAAATTTTGATAAATAACACCTAATTGGCTATTCTAGTTTACTTGTTAAAAGTTTTTCAGATATCTTATATTTTCCATATCATAGTCCAATCCAAAAATTTATGAACATAAATTTTATTATTGGTTTCAGAGCCCACTGAACAGCCATTATGTTAAGCTAATCATTTTCTTATTCCAAGAAAATCCTATATACGGATATACCCCAGATATCCATTTCCCGCGTATCATGTGGTGGGCAGTGGTAAGCAGTTAGGCACGCAGCATATCATTTTAGGTTTGTGAACTTTAGCATTACTTGGGTAAATGTATATCCAGCCTAGTCTTTTTTTTGAGAAACATTTACTTGGATAATAGTATTGACTAGTTTTTTTTTTTTTTTTTTTTATTTCCTAGGTAAAGGTGTATAATAATTTATCAGTATATCTTCTGAGGGCTACACAATGGGAGTAGCCCATCCACCAACCCATAACCCCCCAACCCAAGTGTAGGCAGGATTCGGTCCTAAGTCTCCACTATAACTAATAGGAAACCTTACCTACCAGCCAATTGGCACCTTGAGAAAGTATTACTTCCCCACGTAGATAAGCCACTTGGGAATTGTTCTTTTCTTTGGAACTCACTAATATCGAAAAACTATCGTGGATTTATTTCTTTTTTGTGAGACCTACCAACATACTTGCCCCCACTTCCCGAAAAACAAACGAGGCCTAGGAAGCCAAATCCAAAGAGAGGGAAGGGACTCTGGCAAAATAGGCGTATTAGAATGGAAATGAGCCCAATGGAGGAAAAGCCTGCCGTAGGAGAGTTTGATTCCAAGAGCCATATCATTCCATCACTGTTAATCAATCTCTCTATGATTTTCCTTTTACAATTCAGTTACATGCTTCTACAAGATATATTCTATTTTCGGATGGTGGCACTATTTTTAATTAGGGGTGTTGATTGGTCTGGATTTGGTCCAATCTGATCCAGTCCATTACAAATGGACCAGGTCCAATCCAATCCAATGAATAATTTAGACCATTTTGGACCAGTCCAATTCAATGTTCAGACCGTCCAATTTGTTCAAATTAATTTTAATTTAGATTGGTTTCAACCCAAACCTGCCCATTGACACCTATATTCTTATCCTATATGATTATATCAATGGACCAGATATTGGCTTAATCCAACCAAATCCAATATAAATTTATTACAGATGAACCAGGTCCAGTCCAATCTAATACATTATTGGGACTGGATTGGTCCAATCCACTGTCTTTTTGGTTCGTTCAATCCGTCCAAATTGATTTTGGACTGGACAAGATCCATCCCATTGACACCCTTATTTCTAGCTGCTTTAAAGCAAGGTTCAAAGTATCGACAGGGTGTGTCGGCTTATATCGGTACTTTTTTTAAGTTTTATTTTTTTTTCAAAACCAGTTCAGAGGGGTCGGTTTAAGACCCGACTACCCTCTGAACCATGGTCTGACCTGATACAACCCCTGGAGGGGTGCATTAATGCACATGGGCCGATGTATCGATACTTTGAACCTTGCTTTAAAATAATTGTGGATGCATTTTCCTCAATCCTAGTGTGATTTTAGGCGCGTTTGGAGAAGAACTAATGGCTATATATAATTCTTCAGAAGGCGATCAAAGAAGGATGGGCCTCATTGCTTATTTGTTCTGATTCTCAGCTTGTTTTACATTCAGAATCAAGCTTCTGTACCCTGGGCTTGTTTACATCTTTTGTGCTTACTTAAAAGCCTGTTATTGCAACTGGGTCATTGTCATTTTTGTTATGTACCAAGAAAATATAATGTTTTGGTCCATGAACTAGCCCAGTATGCTAAAACCTCTAGCCAAACTATGATAACTCTTGACTCTGCTCTTAGTTGGCTTCCTTGTATATCTGACTTTGTTTCCTTTGTTTTATAATATAGTTCCTTTATCCATCAGAAAAAAACAGGGGATCAAAAGAATTTCCCAACAGATTTAAAAAGAAAATAACAGACAACAATGTTATAACTTATAAGTATGCAAATACCAACTTCGTATAAAAATATTACAAAATATACAACAAATATCAAGGACACAAAAAACTCATCTTGGATGGGGTAGCCGACCAAATCAACTCACTTGGCATTGGGATCTTTGTCACAGAAATTTATACTCAAGTTTTCTACAGACAACTTGGCCATATTATCTGAGTCCAATTGGAAGACAAGACTAGATGAGTTGAACTTAGGAAAGGTCTTTGATAACAAAGTTGTTGTTTTAGATGATGATGATGTTCCCAAACTCAAATTCTTCTCCACCTTATTATAGAATAAACCAAACTTTGAAAAGCCAGTCAGCAAACTTTTCTTTCAAGATCTTATAGCATGCCTCAAAGCAAGACGTTGTTAAAAGCCAGATTATACCTCATCCTGACAAACATCAACAAAATGTGGAAGGGGAGAGGATGAGATCTCAAAATATGTAGCCTTTGGAGTTGAGGGGCAACCAAGGGCTTCAATCAATTCCTTCACATCCAGTACTTAAAACTTTGTAGGTGAGTTGGGAATGACATTATTAACACAATGTTCAAAGATCTTCCCATTCTTATAAAGCTTGTATTCAGAAGTTCCATCAAAACGGGCACGACTCTCCCAAGGGACCCGGAGAATTTCATGAACAGTCCAACAGACCATTATAACACTCTCAACAGGTTGTCACACGCTAATGATGTCAACCCATAAGGCCTTGAAGAATATCTTACCATGGAATCGAAGACTCCAAAAGATTGATTTGTAGTTCTTTATGCCAACAAAAGTGTTGAGGGGATCTTTGAAGACAATATCATCCCTACAGAAGTATTGGAGTAAGCAATTGTACGTTCACACTCCAATATGGTTGCAAGAAGAAGACTATGATTTACAATAACAGGTCATCCCTTTCTTTCCTTATTGGTGGCTATTAACTTTTATTAGATGATACAAATTTATTAGTCATGAAAAACAATCACCATACCTGTTAAGGGATCATGTGTAAACCCCATCACTGGCTGAGTAGTTAACTCTTACTCTAGGGTAGCCTGGCAGGACTCCACATCAGACTTAGGAGATCTCTTAATGTTTGATCAAGTGATCATAACTGACATTTTATATAATTTATTTCTCTTCTAAACGGCAAAATAATAATACACACTATCTATCATTAACTTCTCTCCCTGTAGATATCTTTCCATGGACCAATCTAATGTAGGGGTTGGTAGACAGATGGCAAGGTTGGTAGGTAGCCTTGTTTCAAAATCCAAGAAAACATGTTCTACATCTAGGGAAAACCTAGATAATAGTTGCTGGTTTTTTTCAAGCAACAAAGAATTGCAAGAAAATAACAATAAGAAAAGAAGAAATCACTTGTTTCCGCAATATTAGATTCAAGAGGAGAAAGAAAAACAACTATAGAGAAGAGTAAAGATTAACTCATTCAGTTTTGTTATTCTTTTTTTTTTTTTTTATGATAAGTAAAAGGAAAAAAATTATTAAAGAAAATAAAAACTTGATACAACCTCAATCAGTGCCAAGAAGGCACTACTCACCAGAATTGAATGGTTGTTCAGTTTCTGGTTTTCTTCAAGTAGCAAAAAACAAAAATTAACTCATTAAGTTCTGATGTTCTAGACAGAGTTACATCTGTATATGGAACTCATTGGGGATTTAATTGAGAAAAAAACTGGGAATTACTAATTAGAATCCTAGGAATTCCCAGGAATATGTACTTAGATAAATAATAGTTTACTTAAACTAATGGTTTCCTAAACAATAGGAAACTACTAATTAGGCCTTCTAAAAAACAAGAAACTTCCTAAGTAGGTGTTCGGTACCGTGGCTGTTTTCAGTGAGGTGTTTTCTACGGGAAACAACAGTGCAACACCTCACTAGAAATGGCCACTAAACGGTTTGGCAGTGTTGCTGTCATGTAGGATAGCATGCAATGGTTTCACCTACATAAGAAAGATGCTAAAAAGTTCACATCAGCAATGTTGCTGCCACGTCACATCTTCATTGCAAGATACACTAGCCTCTTGCTTGAAACACCTTTTTGGTGTTTTTGAGTGGTTGTGAATTATGCATATTTCTAGGCATTTCTATTTTCACTTGTTTCTCACTTAAAATGGTCTAACCAAATAGGTTTTTTTTGACCATTGAAGCAGAATATCCTATGTGGCACCTATGTGGGCTCGAAACAAGCACGCAACACCCCAATACCAAACAACACCTAAATAACAACTGATTTAGTAACTATGGGATGCTCAAATCCCTCCACAATTTGATTTTATGTATCTTTTATTGCTATAGAAGACTTTAATACATTAGAATTATCTACCAACAGGGAGCACCAGATCACACACCATCACTTTGCAAGTATCCTGATGGTGTGTGATCTAGATACTCCTAGTTGGAAGACGATCCAAACTCCAGTTGCGTGGCAAGCTGGACCAATCTGCAAAATAGTAAATTAGATAACCTAGGGTAGCTAATCTGGTGAGGTTGCTCTGATGTTTAAGTCAATACTATACTGTGGATGCGAGCTGAATACTTGTGTGCTTGAGTGCCAGTGAGTAAAATAATCATGCGTACCTTTGCCTTGGGGTTTTATGTCCTTATATAATGGAGTAGTCGTGGGCCTTATGAAAGAGCTCTGGGATCTCCAGGCTATGCGGATAAGATCTGTTCCATTTTTGAAGGAGAGCAATGTGTTGATAAAGTTTATCATTGACCTCCGATTCAGGTGGAGCTAGGATGAGTCTCGTTGTGATCCGATAAATTCGGGGTTCGTTGGGGAGGCCTTTCAAGCTGATTACGTGGCATTTTGGCTCTTTAGCTTCGAACTGGTACTTCGGTTCTTTAGTCCTAAACTGGATTGAGTGTCAAGGTGTCTCTACGCCGAGGTGGCTGAACATCCGAGTTCCGAATGTTGCGGACTGGGTTCATTTGGCTAAGTTGTCACCCCTCGAGCAGATCGCGTCTACGTGTCCCCTTCTTACTAGGTCGTGAAAAATTACCCTTCATCATATCCCTTTTCTCAACAATGTCTAATGGGGAGAAGATAATAAATAAAGAAAAGAGAAGTACTGGTTAGATGAATGACCAATTGATGTTCTTATATATAGGGATTGAATGAAGCATGCTACTCAAAAAAAAAAAAAAATCAAACCTAACACTACTATTAAGTAGATTAAACAAATGGACATGTAGACAAGAATCATTCTGTTTGAACTTTTGAGAGCTGGGAAATCACCTAACAAGTTGCTTTGGTGTAGGTTTTTTTTGGAGATGGGAAATTGCAAATGAAATTCTGCTCTGTTTTGATTTGAATTCTATAAAAGAAAAACTCTTGAGATAGCGGTGGGAAAAACTAAGGGTGAGGTCACTGTTAGTTGTGTAAGTGGCCCTCTCTTAATCCTAGTTGGCTTATTAATTGACTTGGTCCAATAAAAAATCATGGGGGGATGAATTCTTCCTTCCTTGAATGAGCCAAGAAAAATCCTCAAAATTCTACGCTTCATAATCTGTATGTTTGCGGTATAAATCTAAACCGGATGCAAAATTTACATCTGATGTTTTTCATCCATTTGTTTATAACTATGATTTGCATTGCTAGCTTTTATCAAAAAAAAAAAAAAAAAAAAAAAAGAAAAACATTGCATTCCTATCAATGCGAAATCTGCACCACTTTCGTCATACATTGATTTCCTCTCATATAAGATTTGGATCTCTTGCGCACAAGAACTCTATCCATGCTTGCCCACAAAACACTATCCATGCATTGGGAATATCTCTCGGTGCATAATAACATGTAAGAGGATGACACGTCCCCATGTATTGATGCAATGTTATGTGGGTAGGTGTGGGTAGAGTTGTCATAGGTAGGAAATACAGACTCCTCATATAAAGGTAGGAACCACGTCATTTTGTTTCCTATCTTATTCTCAAAACAACCAACCTTCCTTTTGCTACCATCCTCTTTTATAGAGTGAAGAGTCTAGTAGAGTTCATGTTGGGTGCCCCACATACACATCACAACAGTGTGCATTGGGAACATATCTTATACTTGTCATTGGGAGATGTTCCCAATACACGGTTGGGATTAGGGGTGCAAGTCAGGCGGGTTGGGCTGGGTTTATGGCCAACCTAGGCCCAACCCTAAAATTTGGGCTTAAGGCCCGTGCCCAAGGTCAAGCCCGATTTTCCCAACCCGAGCCCAGCTCGCCTTGTAATTTGATGAACTTGAGTCGGGCTTGGGCCCGGGCCGAGCTCGGGTTGGTCAATGAACGCACTCTAGAATTATACATATATAAATGCATTTATGCATATATATATATATATATATATATATATATATATATATATATATATATATATATGCATGTATGTATAAATGTATATAATTTAGCCAGCCTTGGGATATCTAAGGGCTAGGCCCGAGCCTTGCCCAAAAAATAAAAAAGCCTGACTTCTTGGGCCTAAGCCCAGCTCGAGGACCAAAAATCCAAGCCCAACCCGTGTAAAATTCTGGGTTGGGCTGAGCCCGCCCAAGTTGCACCCATAGTTGGGATATGTTGTGGGACACCCATGGGGCATGTTTTGTGGGGTGCAGATGTGAACTCAACCTATTGATCCTATCATTTTATATTCTATTTTACTTCTCACAAACAAACAATATCAAATCTAGGATTGCCAATGAGTTGGATCCAATTAGAACCAGTCCTTAAATCATTTTATCTATTATTCTACTTGTCCCAGT
This sequence comes from Nelumbo lutea, assembly GCF_056320005.1. Classification (NCBI taxonomy): domain Eukaryota; kingdom Viridiplantae; phylum Streptophyta; class Magnoliopsida; order Proteales; family Nelumbonaceae; genus Nelumbo; species Nelumbo lutea. Next base: position 25,739,310 of record NC_142690.1, on the reverse strand, counting down.
TTACATACACTAGGACACATAAAAGAAAGAAGAGAGAGAGAGAGAGAGAGAGAGAGAGAGAGAGAGAGAGAGAGAGAGAGAGCCATCGTTGCTATTTTAAAATTTTTATTTATCATACTTATTTATTGTTTAATAAAAACATTCCTTATTTATCATATTTATTATTGTTTAATATGTCGAATATATGATGTTAAATATGTTTTCAATTTTTGTTTGCATTTTATATGTTTTTGAATTTTATTATTTAATTGTGACAACATAGATTTTAAAAGTATGTTTTTATGTTATTAGATTATTAATTTATGGAAAATTATCTAAAACCCACCATGAGTTTTCAACATTTCTCTTAAACTCACCACAACTTTTCAAAATATCTAAAACTCACCATGTCACTAACTTGACGTTAAATAGACTAACGAGTGTTAATATATAACCATTTTAACCTTCATAGAAAAAATAAAATATATACAAATAAATTAACGGGTGTTAATGCATTACCATTTTAATATTTAGACATGAAAAAAGAAAAAGTTCAAAAAATATTTTCAAATATAAAATACATATAAACATAGAAATTACAAAAAATATAATAATTATAGAAATTGCAAACAAAATAAAAATTATTTTCAAATGATAAAAACTATAGAAATTGAAAAACAAAATCAGAAAATAAAAATTATAGAAAAACACAGAAATTGTAAATAAATAACAAAAATACAAGAAAATTTATAGATTGTAGAAAATAGAAAATGTAAAGAAATAGAAATTATAAAAAACACTAAAAATACAAAAAAAAAAACAAGAAAATTGAAAACTGGAAAAGACCATTTTTCCTCTAACTCACAATTCAAGGGTAATTTGGTCATGAAAATTGTTATTTATGCTGACATGGACACCTCTGTTAAGAAGCATTAACGGTGCACTAACGGAAGGTGAGTTTTGGAAAATAAAAAACTTACTAACATGGTGAGTTTTAGACATTTTGAAAAGTTGTGGTGAGTTTAAGAGAAATGTTGAAAACTCATGGTGAGTTTTAGACAATTTCCCTTAATTTACTATGTATGGATTTAATAATAGAATTTGATGATGAGAAGAAATAAAATTGCTGATTCAATGAAGTTGAATGCAAATTAATACCTTAAATGTTGGATTTAAAGAGAAAAAATTGAATGCATTGAATATCTTATAATTGTCTCTTTTCAACTCATTTAATACTAGTAATTGATTAACCTTGTGCCCTCATTTTTTATCAGTAAATTTAAATATGGAAGAAAAAATTTTATCCTCAAAAAGTTTCAGAAATATTAGTGAGACTATTTGTACTCTTTAACTAGTATAGATATAGATTCAAATTACAAGAAAGAATTGAGTGATCTATAAGAACAGAAATTATAAACATGATTTACAACACTACAAGGACACCACCAATAGTTTACAACACTTCAACGGTTTAGGGCCTTATCGTCATCATGAATTACATTTGGCTGCCCTTCCCTTTTCCAAACGGCCGGTGATTCCTTCATTTCTCCAACGAACTAAGGCTATATTTGATTTGAAGGAAAAGGTAGGAAAATGTAGGGAAACCTATACGAGGTTTGTAAAGGTTTCCCTACATGTCCCTTCCTATCCTTATTTTTTCCTTCAAACCAAACAGTCTAAAAAGAATGTGAATGACTTCAATGCAAAACATTAGATAGTATAAATGTGCGGTGTAATAATTTATATGGAATAACTGGTCTCATCTTTTTGGCCTGCAAAAGCCAGTTTCAGTTGATGTTGATTATCTTGGTGACATGGTAGAATAACTACATGTAGCATGAGATGATGGGTGGCTATTGATGGTGAAGGAGCTGCAATGGTTAAACTCCCTCTTCATGGCCCTATACACATGATCTAGGCCTTCTTCAATCAATTCTAATACAGTCTGAGGCATGGGTGGTTCATTTATCTCAATTGATCCTTCCAACATCTTGACTACTTCTCCCATTGAGGGTCTCATCAACACCTCATCCTGGATGCACCAGAACGCAACTTTCATGGCCCTCACCAGCTCCTCTCTCTCTACTGCTCCTTCTAGACGTTTGTCTGCAACCTTCATTGGTGTTCCATTTGTCATCGCCTGGAGGAACCAATATTTGCAAGGTTACTACTTAACAAAGAAAAACGTCTCTCAGGTTGTCCATAAATTAAAGCATCCATAAATCAGATTAATTTCCCCAAGAATTGAACAATTTAGCTTTTGATGACATGCATGGTTGAACCCCCACAATAGTAGTCATTACAAAGGTCAGTCCCAACTCCAAAATTGAACCTCGTATGTGGGTATTCGTTTTAAAACTAGAAAGCATAGGTTCAGAAAATGAAGTCATTTGAAGGAACTTAGGAATAAATCCTGTGATAAAATGAGAGAGATAGACGAAAATGGTTTGGTTATGCACATAATAGACCACCTAAAACACACCCGTAAGAGAAAAGCATTCAGTTACAAGGTGCAGGTGCTAGAAGGTCTAGGGGCAGAGCAAAATGGACATGGGTCAAAGTAGTGAGAAATGGAGTTCACACCTCCACCCCACAAGGAGGCGCCCCACAGCACATCCCCGCTATATATTGAGAACATCTCCCGATGGTGACATCATTGAAGCTGGTACTATCATTGGGAGATGTTCCTAATACACGTGGAGACGTTGTGGGGCGGAGATGTGATCTCTGAGAAATGGTTTAAATGAGCTCGGATCTGCTATCCACAAGTTGTTCCCATATCCCTACCCACAGCTGTGCATCGGGAATATCTCCCTTTTCATTCATAGGGAGATGTTCCCAATGCACGGCAATGGTGTTCCGTGGGTGGGTTTAAATGGTCATAATTTAACAATGAATATAGCATTGAACCACTTCGGATTTGCTGCCCACAAACTGTTTCCACATCCCTGCCCACAGAAAACAACCACTATGTGTATTGGGAACATCTCTCCATGAATTGCAAGGGAGATCTTCCCGAAACAGTTTGTGGGTAGCAGATTCAGTCTCATATTGAACAGAATGGAATGTCGAAACAAGATTCATGTAATTGCAGTTGGTGTAATGATCCAATATATAGCTGGGATAAGGCTTAGATGATGATGATGATGATATGGGTGCAGGGTGCTCTTTAGTTTTATGAAGACAAGCATGAATATCTGTTCTACTCGTGGTTTTGAAAAACGACCCAAAAATGTAATGGTTTTGGTCACTGGTTTCTGGGTTGACGGTTTGATCAACTAGTTCGAACGGATGGTCTGTTCTGATAAAAATAAAATAAAATAAAAAAACGGTCAAAAACCATTGAATGAGTCGATGGTTCAACGGTTCAACCAGCCGGATCAATGGATTGTTGACTGATCCAACGGTTTTTTGCCAGTGACTGAGTTTGGGGTAAAACAGAACCGATTGCCTGAACGGTTACCGGGCCAAACCATCCGACCGTCGGGGTCAACGACGGTTCTATTCACTGACATAGACTATTTGAAGAATTGGGAGGGTACCTTGAATGCCCATCCAGGGTAGAAGAAATCCTCTGCATCCAAAGATATATCCAGGTTTCTCCTGCCGCCTATGATCTCTAAAAGAAGCATGCCATAGCTATAAACATCAGCCTTGACTGTAATAGGACGGTTGCTGACCCATTCCGGAGCCAAGTAGCCTCTGGTGCCCCGAACCATGGTAACGACATGAGAGTGCTCTCTTCCCATCAACTTGGCCAGACCAAAATCTGATACTTTTGGGCAGAAGTTCTCATCTAACAGAATATTCTCTGGCTTGATGTCACAGTGGATAATCCGATTTCTGCACTGCTCATGAAAATACGCAATTCCTTGTGCAGTAGCAATGGCTATGTGGAAACGAGTTTGCCAATCCAGTAGCCTGTCTCGTTTACTGTATGAATTGGGAAAAATCCATTTGTCCAGTGATCCATTTTTCATGAACTCATACACCAGAAGCCTGCAACAGGAGTTAGGATTAATTAATTCATCTTGCATTGATAGTAGAACAAGCGAGAGAAAAGAACGAAGAAAAGAATTCTAGTAACAGGAAAGCTTTACCGATGCTGTTCCTCTGAGCAGAAGCCACACAGGCGAACCAAATTCATGTGGTGCATTGAACCAATGGTATTTACTTCTGTGATGAATTCTTTCTCTCCATGAGGTAAAACCCTTTCTAACTTCTTTACTGCAACCAAGGTCCCATCTCCAAGTACTCCCTTGAATACACACCCAAAACCCCCTGGAGAGATAAAAAACAGAACATGGTTCATTTGGAGATCATGCATTTTACTCTGTTTCTAATGAAAACCATTCATTGTTCTTGAATCTTGACATGTAGTTTCCGAAACTGATAAACCTGATTTTTACCTGTCCCGAGCAACTGAGAGAAATTGGTGGTGGCACTCTGCAATTGCCGGTAGCTGAAGTTCGAAGGAGCACCTGACACTGTTAAAGAGCTTTCGAGTTCTTTTTTTAAGGTTCTCCGCCCGCGAATGCTATAATATAACAAGAAGCAGAGCAACCCAGTAACAACAGTCATGCAGAGAACAACTGGGAGAATCACAACCTTGTTGCGACGGCTATCAGAATGTTCTGAGGAACCCCCAGATCTTCTGGTGTCGTCTGCAGGTGTTTCTGAACCATTGGCCACAACTTTGACGAACAGGGTCGAGCCCGGGTCTCCATAACCCCCGAACTCTAAGCTCTTCAGTACCCAACAGTAAGCCTTCTCCTCGTTGAGACCGTACACTGAAGCCACACACTCGCAGTCTGATAAACAAGCATCACCACACTCTGAGGTTGTTGTAATATCGCTGTAATTTGCGAGCACAGACGATTCAGAGAAGTAGTAGTTGGTCTGTTGCACAGTCGTGATCTTGAACCGAGACGAGGAATTTCGATGAGAATTATTGCAATTGGCATTCAACGATGAACTCTCCGAGCATCTTTTGTCAGGTCCAACAGGATAGGTCCCTGGCAAGCAAGTGCAGCTCGCATTGGTCTTGCTTCCATCTAGAGTGCATATCCCATTGCCACAGATTCCGGCGATGTCACACGGCTTCGACACAGCCGCCCACTCTGGAACCCACAGGCGAGATCCATTTAAATCGTTGTCCCACCGGTAAAGACGTAAATTCCCGTTCGTCTCGAGCGTCAACCGCCGGAGTAAGGATCCAGAGGCCGGCTTATTCCCTGACGATGGCAAGCCCCCATTCCCATTGTCACCGTCGTTCTTGTACACGTACACAATTCCGGCCGACGAGGTTCCGTACATAATTCCAAAGCTTCCGGATTCATCCAAAAGCGCAACGACGTCCCCTGTCACATTCGATATCTCGGGTCCCGACCAATACGAGTAATTGTGAGACTCCAACGTTGTCTCGTAGGATTCCGGCGAGTTGTACGTCAGTCCAAGACTCAGTGAGGTGGGTTGCTGGAGCATCTTCAGGGTGTAGCAACCTCCCTGGGAAGGTGAATTCGAGGATGTTAGCTCTGTGGAGACCGTTAGCGGTTGGCCGGGGAGGAGCGTGTCAGATGGGTGAGAGAAGCTTTGCCAAATGACGTGGCGGGTGGCGTTGTAGAGGACTAGGTTGCCTGAATCTAACATGGCTGCCGATTTTGCGCCCGGGTTGGAGGTGTTTGACGTCCAGACGAGTGTCTTCTGATCGATAAGTGCGAGGCTTCCGGTAGCGTCAAGCTCCACGATTGCATCTTTTCCGACCGGTGAATTTCTAATTAGATGATTGAGAGAAAAACGAAATTGTTGACTATAAGTCAAAGACGCGCGAAAGATTTTGCGACGAAAATAGGAAAAAGGGTATATATTTTGGATTCGTATATGATACCAGTCACCGGAAAGTATGATACCGGTCACCGGAAAGATATGATGCGATACTCTATCGTAGTTAGTCATAGATTTACAATCTAGACTTTTTGCCCATTAATAACAGGTGGGCCTGGGCCAGGGCCTCCATATTCAGAAGATTGGGATCCAGCCCATTCAAGAGAGTCCTTACACCAAACGTACAAGCCTTGCAGCCATTTTGAGCTGATTTTCATTTTCGTTTCAGTTATCCTGAAAGCAATAGCTGTTCGGCAGGTTGTGGAACTAATAAAATGAAATATAGGGTAAATTACATATAGGTTCCCAATACTTTGGCTGGTAATAGACACTCAATTAAGTATGTACTTTGAATTTTCGATTGCAATATTTGATTACCCTAAATTTTAAAAAATAGACACTCAGGTCCATCCATTAGTATTAGTATGCTATCAATTAAGTATTACATAATGTCAAAAATACTTTTTTTTGTATATTTCTGAAATCATTTTTAAGTAACTGAATATCTCCCCATCATGATATTTTCTTGTGGACAGCAGATAATAAATTCAAATTTCCTGATAATGGCATTTTCTAATGATAATTTTACTCTATAAAATGATTTCTAAAATATACGAGAACAGTATTTTTAACATTATGTAGTGTTTAACTGACGAAATACTAACAGATGTTGCAATTGAAAGTTCAAGATATCTATCTCTCACTACCCCCTAAGTTAACCATCTGCAATTTACCCTAAAATATATATATGAGACCCATGACGTGTGCTCTTATCATTGATACCACAGCCTCCTTAACAGCCATCACATTCAGCTGGGTTAGGATTTTACATCATAGGCCTGACCTTTGCCTCCTTCCCGTAGGTTCAAGGCCAGGTGGGCTAGGATTTTACATCATGGGCCTGGCCGGTCTGTCTCTGGTCCCCACCTACGACAATGCCTCACCCCACACCCACCTTTGACAAAGCTCCTAGAAACTTGCTACTGCCTACTTGCAGGCTGAGCAACAACTGGGGCCGTCCAATCAGCTATTTCCTACATGCATGTGGCAATAACTCAACTCAGAATATCGAATAATCATCAAAGCCCAACTGGCAACTGCCCAAGCCCATATGGCCATATCCGATATGGTTTCTTCGTCTGTCTTGCAATCATGAATCGGAATCCCATTCATATTCTTGGTGGAATGATATTTTGCCCTTTTTTGGGAATAAAATCCCATTCCAGCTGATTCTAATTTCTATTTTGGGGCATCCTTTTTTCGGATTTTGGGAGGGGGAAAGTTGGTCAATGGGAACTGATACTTCCCATTGACCAACAATCCTATATTCTATTTTCATATTTATGTGGGGATCAAGAAATGTTTATTTTCCTATGTATCATTTATTGGGGTAAGTGATACCCATCTCCTAGATGGGTAAATAATTTTTCCACCTAAGGGGAAAGTTGCTAAAATTTGAATAGACAAAAATACCCCTTTTAGTAGTGGATTTTTGTGGCTAAAATGGTTATTACCTTATTTACGTAAGAAATCAAAGAACATAGGTAAATATATGTAAGTGTTTCCCAAGAAAAACTTACCCAAATAATTACATTTATTCGAGTAAATAGTTTACCAAAAAGCAAACGGGGCCTTCGATTCTTGCCTGAACCAAATAGACTATAAAAATAAATCATTTCGAATCTGATTTCAATTCTGACTACAAAGAAAATGAACTCTAAATTGGTTGTATTTAAAAAAACAATCTATATATGTTTCTGAAACCATAAAAAAAGTGGTTTATGGAGAGAAACATGATATCTATTATCAGAGTCCATGTCCAAGCACAAATACAAGCAATGGAGCAATTTAGTTATCTTCTTAGAGTTCATGGTTCTTTCTTCCTGCAAAATTTTGAGCAGTTTCTAAGGGTGTTGGACCTTTGGTTTTTTTTTTTTTTTTGTAGATAGGAAATTAATTGACCAGGCCATAGCTTATGTACATTGATTTTTTAAGAACCTACCTAATTTGTTTTCAGACCTTATGATATAGATTTATGTTTAGAACTCACACCAAGAAAAACAGTTGGTTAATGGAAATTACCGGTTAGCTGACCAGACAACAGTTCGATCGCCGGGAAGCTGAGCGTACCAAATTGCCAACTGAAACCGGTCTTGCACATCCACCGGAGTGAAACCAAAAGCAAATGTTCCATTTTCCGACACCCACACCCTGTCTTCCTTTGCTGAAAGCATCGACCCAACACTAATCTGACCGGCCACGCATCTCACAAGCTCGGTGAGAGCCAGCACACTTACAAACAATGCAACGCAAGTAGTAGCAGCTGCGGCCATATTGAAGCCAAATCGGCCTCAACTCCTTAGCTTTTGCTCTTATATTAATGAGAAGAAAGGAAGAGAATATTAATACGGCGACTGGTGACTGGTGAGTGGTGACAGTATGGAGTTAGAGATCAGAGAAATGGCTAGGTGATATATTTTGACACGTGTACATTGGTGGGTGAGCCGAACTTTGAAAACCCGGGCAATGGTCGGTCAGAGAATAATTGCTGTTTGTGGACGTGTTGGCTTTTGATTCAGACGTTGTCTAACGAATTCTAAGTTGTAACCAACACGAGTCGCCATTGGCCAAATGGGAGATCAAGGCCTCTGCAGAGGCTTACACGTCTGTCGCAGCGTTCACACTACGTTTTAAGAACAACCACCGGCCGCTGCAATGTGCTCCGATTTCCATCTTTTTTTCGTGGGCGGATGAGACTTGAGAGTGAGACCAGATAAACTGGATTATGTGGCATTCGAACCCAGTTGTAGCAATCAAACCAGGCCGGACCAAAAAAAACAAGCGCCCATTGGCTGCCTTAAAACGTTGAGTCCACCTAGGGGCTAGGGTGTATTCAGTAATATTTGCAACGAATGGCAACGGGGAGGTTTTGGGCACCCTGCCCGTAGACAAAATCCTTTACCTCCCTCCATTCATGATGGTAGGGTGGATTCAGAATGGCTGGATGGGTCACTAAGGCTGTAATTTGGGTCGAGTTGATATTTGGATTAGGATTAGGATTGAAATTCATGAACTCGATCTAACTGAAACCCGATTCTATAATACATGTTATATATGATATATCATACATTGATTTGCTTAGATCCATGATAGTTGTATAATCCTATTACGTACTATCATGTCATTCTTCCAAAATAAGCAATTCACTTAATCCTAATCCGATAGACTAAAACCTTAATAACATATTTTTATGTTTTCGGAATATTATTTTTCATTTCCTCTCTAATGTTTGCCACCCAAAACTTGCAGCCGATAAAAAATCTATCATATATCATAAATAATAATGAACTATAGTCATTTTAAACACTTATTTTTCTGAATTTTGTACTAAAAGAACTAATAAAATGTGAGATATGTAATGAAAGTCGAATTAAGATCTAAAATTGAGAAGTTCTATGAGATTTTTAGCGATGGAAAATGATGAGGGGTAATTTGATCCTCCAATGACATCATGACACGTGCCATTGCAGAATAGTTGGGTGACACTTCGGCACCACGTAACTAGACCACTTCAGACAGTTCACAATTGTATCAACAATCTCGGTACCACCCTGGTAGGTCGAACTACAAATAACTAGGCAAGATCTCAGGTCGGTGTAAGAGGCAATCTGTTTCCACCAAATTGCGCTGGCCCTGGTTAGTGACCTGCCTGACGTGTCGAGCGACCTCCCCCGTAAGTGGTCAATTGCCTCCGAATTCCCCGAAATCACGACTCCACATTGGAAGAGCTAGTTATCACCCCACCCGTTTCGAATGGGATTGGATAGACATTACCTGCTTACACAGATTCCACCACTAAGCATAGAACTAGCTCCAAACCAGACGGGCCGGAGATCTCGGATGCATTTCGTAAGGCTCACGGTAGATCGTCTATATAAAAGCTTCACCTCCAACCTCATGAGGTATGCACGATTTAACACTTAAGATCTCCAGCTTGAAATTTTATTAATAAATCAAATCATAATAATTTGAGAAGAAGGCATAGCCTGCCTTGCCCCAAAATCCATGAACAAACGAAACACATCCTCACCACTCCAAGAAAGCCCAAAACCCAAAAAACAATTACAAAAATCGAATTTTTGAAATGTGCAAGAGATCGTCAAAATAACATTTATAACAATCTCGTGGAAGTGAAGAAATCTGGTCAAAATTCATGGATGATCCTCTTTGTATGGAATGCTTCGAAAGTGAGTCAGCTACTGTATTGCCTTGTTTCAAGCATATTTGAAGATAGGTGATTTATGGAATCCAACCAATAAAGGGTAGTCCATGGAGCTTTTGCCCTAGAGTTGAGGATATCAACCATAACCTTAGAGTCACTTTCGATCATGATGGAAAGAATTCTCAGTGATCTAGACCAAGTTCCAAACACCATTATAGTCCAGTATGTCAGCAATCTAAACCAAGGTATCCACCAGTGAAGCATTAGAGACCATACTAATAAGTGGGGAAGGACAGAACCAATTAACTGCTTCCAAGTAGAAGACCCATGATAGTTTATCTTCTTTTTAAGTGCTCAAGTAATTTTTAACTTAAAATAGAAAGACCATAGAAGACCAATAGCTGGTTCCTGCAATGGTCCTCCATGAGACTTTAGGCAGAAAGCCTAATTTATATATAAGAAAAAAAATATTACGTCGTCCAATATACCATGCCGTAAATTAATCATTCAAGTCATGGTTTTTAAAACCGATCTGGTGATCGAACCGATCAGGGGTCCAGTTATCAGGTTGAATGGTCTGACCGTTCAACCTGAATGGTCAGTCCATTCTAACAAAAAATAAATAAATTAAAAGAAATTAAAAAATTTTGAAAAAAGGTCAAAACCGTTCAAACGGTTTGAATGATTAATCAGCCGGTTCAGCGGTTTGCTGACTAAAATCAACGGTTTTAGAGAAAAAAATGGTTTTAGAGAAAAACAGGTGACCGATTCCCAGTTTTTCTGGTCTGGCCGTCTGGTCCGATCCGATTTTGAAAACCATGATTCGAGTTACGATGAATCATCCATTCTGTCTATCTTACCAAACATTAAAAGCCATTTTCATTGGAATTTATGCCAAAAGAGTATATTAGAGTGAGGGATAGACCGTACATATATTGCTTATTATGGTCAGTATGCAACCTCTCTAACTTTGACATTAGAACTTAGAAGATTGCTTTTCATTTCAATTTCAATCAGCCTCTCATACTTTCTTATTTAACCTGTATTTGTTATAACTATTACCGTAATACTTTCTACTGAATATTTTAATAAGAAATTGCCAATAAAGTAATAACTTGCGTAAAACTTTTCTTGGTTACATGTTTGCTAGAAAGAAGGAAAGCTAATTAAGCTTCTCTTAGATTTGTGACTACCCAAGATTGTTACATGTCAGTAAATTTTGTTTTGTGAGCACCTGAGACCATTCTTGTTATTGTAACGGTTAGAGCTCTCTCTCTCTCACACACACTCTTTTTAATGTTGGTGGTATGCCTGTGTTCCCGATAGGGGCCATTGTGTAGCACAATGCCAAACCCGTAACACCCCCAAACTTGGTGGCAATGGGATTGGATCCCATGTCTCCACTACAACGTTGTACTAGTTCAGACACCATCAGTTAGTCAAAAGTCATAGTTTATGGCATTTAGAAAAGAAAATCAGAAGTAAAAAATTGAAAAAAAAAACTATGCCTCCACAAGCTTGTTTTAACATATTTGGGATTTAATGGGATGAGAGAGAGAGAGAGAGAGTTATTACGGGCAAGAGTAATAATGGATTCTATTAGAAAAAAATTAAGGGTTTGTTTGGTTTGTAATCGGAATCGGAATCGGAATGGTCCATTCCTATAGTTTGTTTGATTTAGACAGGAATGAGAATGAGAATTAAAATCAGTAGGAATGGGATTTCACTCCCAAGGGAGGGGCAAGGAATGGCCATTCCCTCAAATGGGAGAATGCCATTCCAATAGGAATGGGAATGAGATTCCGATTCCACCCAACCAAACAATTGGAGTCGGAATAACCCATTCCGATTCCGATTCCAGACCCCTATTCTTGCAAGCCAAATGGACCCGAAGACTTAAGTGGGTTTTTATTTCAGTAGTGGATGGATTTTATTAGAGAAAATTGTGATTAGAGGGCTTTTTATTTTGACTTCTTATATATTTGATGATTTAATTTGAAAATAACTAACCACATGTGTGCGAAATGTAAGGGTGGATTTGAGCCGAGCTGAGCCAAATAGTACCAAGCTCGAGCTCGGCTCAGCTCGATCTCGTTTTTGAGAAAAAATATTTTATAAAAATAAAATTATATATATATATAAATATTTTTTATTCGATATTTAAAAAATTAAAATTATAATAATTAATAATTATAATATTTTTATTATATATATATAGCCGGCTCGCGAGCCTCACAAGCCGAGCTCTAGTAGGCTTGAGCTCGGCTTGTTTAATAATCGAGCCAGTGAATTGGGCTAGAGCTCGGTTGAAACCGAGCCAAGCTCAAACATCTCGTAAAAAGCTCGGTTCGTTGCCACCCCTAGTAAAATGAAAGGATGAAGAGATTTGTTTGAATTTTGTGGTGAGAGGACCCTTCACTACTCTTCTTTCTATTACACACACACACTACGATTTCTGACAAGACTTAAAGGACTTAAGGCTTAATTTGGAAGGAGTACAAATGCAAAAATGTAGAGTGCAAAACCTTATATTTTGTATGTATTTGCAATTTTGCACTGTACATATTTGCATTTATACTCTTTCCAAACTGATCCTAAACATTATGAAACATGGAAATAATGAAAAGTCAAATTTTCCCCTTTGCTAATAGGTTATAAAATGGTTTTGTTCGATGGTACTCCACTGTAAAATACATTACCGGTGCAACACCTCCCTTATATACAAAGTTGCAAACAAAGAGCATTACAAGCCTGCAACCCTCTATTCTATTATACAAAGCTACTAGTGTTTTCCTAATTTATTTGTAATTTGTGTTGTTCTACAAACTGCGGTGCTATAGCTATAGCCTAAGTCTAGAGTGTAAAGGCAAATCACAGGAGCCTCTGTGCTTGTACTTATCTTATAAACTCATGTGCCATTGTATTTCCTTTATTATGTTGTTGTCTTGATTTGTAGGCTTACCCTATTTGTACATGTGTCATGCGGGGCCTTGACGAATGACCTCGTGATAGCGGGTATTAGAGTAGAAGCTCATCAATAGAGGCACCTTTGAAGAGATACAACTTGATCTCTTCCAAGTCCATGAAGCCGAAGATGATGCATACAAAAATGACATTAGCAAAGATAAAGCCTTGATAAAGGGGCGAACGCAAGTGTGACAAATCTATAGACAAGCTAGCTTGTAACCATTAACACATTTATGCTATGCTATCAAGCAATAGTTGGTGAGACATATGTTTGAGTGCAAGAGCTTCATCTCAATGTCGAAGTTGTTTAATCGAGAGTGCAGCTGCTTAAATTCTATCCTAGATAAAGTCAATGAATGCCATTTTGAATGGAACCTTCAAAGAAGTCCACAACATCAACATCATGCACCAATAGAAAGTGTTTTTCCATTTGTCTTGAACTTGTTCCCAACTAACAATTAATACAAATAAACCTCAACATCCAATGTCATATCTCAAAGCCACTAATTGGGGACTAGACCTACACTTTAGATGAAGGATTCCCCTAATCAAAATGAACCTTCTAACCTCAACTTCCAATGTCATATCTCAAAGCCACTAGGCATGGGATGTGCAATCTCGGCAGGTGTGACCTATAGGGAGGGTGGGAGATGGGTTTTCTCAATTGTCAATTGACCCTTATTCAGACATTTCATTGAATAGATGGGGTCAGTTGCCACATGCAATTTTTACAATAGCATATTGGGCTTACTTGCTTACATCCTTTGTTCACATGTTGGATAACACTTGATAATGGTTTGATTGGCTTTCCACCCTTATATAGCTGGTTGCCCGAGTCAGCATTTAATATTGTTCCGGGTCAGGTCTATTCAAATTTTAACAAAAGCCCAACCTAAACCCACCCAAATTGCACTCATACTTATAACTTTGGTTCCCCTTCTTAAGCCAAGAGCCTTGGGTTTGGCTCAGTTGTGTTTTAACCCAGATTTGTTCAGTCTAGACTTTCATACTTTAAGTATGTTTTAAGTCATCTTAAAACATATATAAGAGAACTAGTTGCAACATAAACACCCAGAGGTTGGCAAAATTTTGAAATATTAAAGGTTTAATGCCACCCATTTTGAGTAAGCTCTGTCTTTAAGCTTTACTGCTATTTGGATCGACTGTTGGTGAGTCAAGTAAACGCCGTCCTGCAACATTGCGTCCTCAGTTGTCATATCGGCGAAAGGAACCCAACTTTGAATATGGCTGAGATACTGACCACTGCATCACCCGTAGCTGTAGCTGTAGCATTGTCCAATTTGTTGTTGGAAAAGCTGCTCTAGACAGATATCGAAGGCTTTGGGGCTCCAATTCTCAAACCTGTCGTTGTGATGATGGTAACTCTCTAACAACTCCATTGACAATGGAGGAAGATAAGAATGTTGATCAGCTTCTAATTGCCTCTTCCTTTTTCCGTTAGACAAGTTGGCTTTCTCATCACGAGTTTACATCGACTTCCCATACTACATCCCAATGAAAAATACGGGAGATGTTTACGATGTACGCTGAGATATTCACGTGGGGCGTCCATTTGATCTCTCTTATCACATCAATTTTAATTGACGTGTCCTGATTCTACCTCTTGGAGGGATGACATGGGTAATTTGAGCTGCCCATGGCACAAGAGATCCTCTACATTGGCCACATATGCATGTTTCTCCTCTATCCCAACACAGACAATTCTGAATTATCTCCAATCTTAGGATATACTCCTTTTATTTTATGCCATGCCAATGAGACTTCATTTGTTGGAATGGGCCAACGCAGCGTTTTGGAGTGCTTTTTGGGATAAATGGGCTTAAGCTGCTTTTCGAAACAGCCTTATAGAACAAACACATGTCTTAGGGTCTATTTGGTTGGCAGTTGGAATTGAAATCAGAATCAAAATCCTTTGAAATTTGAATAATTTATTCCCATAGTTTGTTTGGTTCAAATACAATTGGAATCAGCAAGAACTAGCGAGGGCCGACTGTGCTCAGCACAGACCAATAATACCGAGTAAGTGGGAGAATCAAAAAAGAACAATAAAAGACAGAAACGATCTTACAAAGTTATTAAACATATAATTCCCAAAAGAAACACAAATTTTATATGTTTCATAATGGAACACTTACCATATTGGGAATTCGTCATGTACTCGTAATTTGTCATGGACTAGGAAATTTTGCATGGGAACTCCTTTCATGCATGTATCTAGGCACAGATTCCTGGTAGTTCCCTAGGAGTCTTTAGCTAGATGTGATTAGTAGGTTAGGTTCCTATTACAAGTCTCCTACTAAAATTCAGGCGTAGACTGTATGTATATATATGATTGAACCTTGCATAACAAGGAGACAGAATTCTCTACAAAGATTTTCCCGTGGTATCAGAGCCACCCCGTCATTAGACCTGTTCATGGGCCGGGTAGCCCGATGGCCCGGCCCGGCCCGGTCCAGCCCGCACCTCGGCTGGGCTTGGTCTAACACAGTAAGCTTGGCTATGTTTCGGGCCGGGCTCGGGATTTGTGAAAAAAGCCCAGCCCGAGCCCAACACGGCCCGACTCAATATTATATATTTTTTAAAATATATAATATGTATTTTGTATATTATATAAAATATATAAATAATATAATATTTATTAAAATATATATTATTCTTTTCTTTATAATTTCAATCTCTCTCTTCATTCAGCCGCTTCAACATTAATAATAGTAATAGTATAGGCTGAATTTCTGGCCCGAGCCCAGGCTCGGGCTTCAGGCTTTTTATGAGGGCCGGGCTCAGGCTCGGGCCTTAGAAAAATTTATTAATATACAGTAAAAGCCTGGCCCGAGCCCGACCCGGCCCGGCCATGAACAGGTTTACCCGTCGCACAATCTGTTGCCCTTCCGTGAGGATTGCTGGAGTGAGGAAGCCACCTACACGCTAATCGAAGCCTGGGGCGATCGGTATATCGAGCTCAACCGCGGGAACCTTCGTCAGAAAGCCACCTACACGCTAATCGAAGCCTGGGGCGATCGGTATATCGAGCTCAACCGCGGGAACCTTCGTCAGAAGGATTGGCAGGAGGTCACTGATGCCGTTAACGCCCGACATGGCGCCATTAAGAAGAATCGTCGCACCGATGTTCAGTGCAAGAACCAGATCGATACCTTGAAGAAGAAGTACAAGATTGAGAAAGCTAGGACTTTGGCTTCGGACGGGACACTAACCAATAGCTGGCCTTTCTATTGTCGTCTCGATCCCCTGATTGGCTCGACCCACTTGCCCTTCCCTTGCCCTACCGGAAGACACCTCCTTGGTTGTCGCACGCTTCTCCAATACCGGTCACCGTCCGGTCGACAAAGGAGAAGCGGCCGTCTCCTACGGTCGACGATTCCATCTTCTGGCGGAACTATTTGGCGGTTGCTGCTGCAGAGAACGACGCGGAATCGGAGTCGTCGAGGTCGAGCACGGAGAGTCGACGTCGAGATGGGGAGGCGAATGGGTTTCGACAATTGGCTCAAGCTATAACGAGATTTGAGGAGATTTATGAGAGAGTGGAGGGCGCGGAATAGAGGCAGATGATTGAATTGGAAAACCAGAGGATAATCAAAGAATGTCGTGTTTCTTACTATTTCTTACTGAATGGTCACCATGGCTGCCAATAACGATCGGAACGTCGATCAGGCATGGAACAGGTCGAAGAAAAGAGGGTGGACCCTCTGGCGGACGTGACTGAGGTTCAGCAAAAACGTATGCTGCTCGGTAGGGCGTGAGGTGGCTGCTAATGCAGCTGTAACCGAGGAGACATGACCGATGATGAACAATGGCCGCTAAGCATGCATGATGCTTACAAAACCATTATTAATGAAAAACTCTCTAGAAACAAAAATTATACTGATGGGATAATTGATTCTGATGTGTCGCAATATATGACTAGACTTCCCAATGGGAAGCAAATCACTAGTGGAAATATTTATCTACAGTAAATGAGGTGGAAATATTTATCTACATCATGTGCTTTTTGCACCAAAGCTTATTTCAGTAGTAAAATTATTGCAAAAGATAAATTGTAATGTCACTTTTACTCACAAGCTATATGTGATACATTACTAAACCTTGAGGATTCTGATCGGAGTGGGTGAACAGTGTGATGGGGTCTATCATTTTAGAGCATCACCGGTTCGGGCGAATAGAACAAGAGGTATGGATGAATGGGAGTTATGGCATCGCAGATTAGGGCATCCATCTAAATAGATATTATCTTTCTTCTTAAAGTAGATAAATTAAATAGTAGAACTGAAGGAGATAAGCCATGTGATGTTTGTTACAGAGCAAAACAAACATGGGAAATTTTTCTTGAAAAAAACATAAAGCTGATGATTGTTTCTATCTAATTCATTGTGATACACGGGGCGCCAATAAATTACCTGCCTCTTGTGGTGCAATTTACTTTCTAACCATTGTTGATGATTATTCTCGTGCTGTGTGGGTTTACTTGTTACTGAAAAAAAGTGAAGCAGCACATTATTGAGAAATTTTGTGCCATGGCAGAACGTTAGTTTGGCAAGCAAGTCAAGACTGTTTGAAGTGATAATGGAACAAAATTTAAAAACTTGAAATTATACTTTGAGACTCATGGCTTTCTGCATCAAACTTCGTGTGTTTGGACATTGCAACAAAACGGTCGGGTGGAGAGAAAACACAGGCATATCTTGAATGTTGCGAGAGCATTGAGATTTCAAACAAGCTTGCCCATTGGTTTTTGGGGGGAATGTGCCTTAACCATCGGATACTTGATAAACAGGACACCTTCTTCTATACTTAGCGTGAAGACTCCGTATGAGGTATTGTTCGGGATGCCACCTCAATAGGAGCACATGAGAGTATTTAGCCGTCTCTGCTACGCTCATTGGAATCCTCGAGACAATGATAAGTTTGGAGAAATGAATAGGAAGTGTGTTTTTGTGGGTTATCCCTATGGAAAGAAATATTGGCGCGTATATGTTGTTGAAAGATGTGAATATTTTGTCTCCCGTGATATAGTCTTCCATGAGAATTTATTTTCATATGCTGCTAATCTAAAAGCAACGCTGGAAGATTACTCTGGCCTAGCCATTGCACCAGTTAATACCGTAGTTGATTATGATGTTTTTCACATCCACAGAGGAAATAAAAACAAGGAGAGTGATGCAACCGATATTTGTGATAAGGGTAGCCTTGAAAATAATGATGATGAGGGAAGAGAGGAATACGGAAATGAAGAAAGTGTGTAGGAAGTGAGAACTAATGGCAGTGAGGACAGAATTAGTGTGGATCCAGCATCACAAACGGCATCAGAAGAGCAACTTGGTAAGGGACATCAGCATCGCACGTTGTCTGTTTTGTTAAAGCCCTACGTGACCTACACTGATCAATGTTTGAAAGACCCCATTCACACTCAAGCCAACTCTAAATCAAAGTCCTCAGGTACGACTCCCTATCCCATAGCAAATTATGTGACATATACTAATTTCTCTGCTAAACATCAAACTTTATTTAGCTGCAGTCACTGCAGGAGCCAAGCCCACCAATTTTTCTGAGGCAATGAAAAGTGAGAAATGGAGAAAAGCTATGAGAAAGGAAATCCAAGCTCTAGAGGACAATGGTACTTGGACATTGGAAACTCTACCTCCTAGGAAAAAGGCAATAGGGAGTAAATGGGTTTATAAAATCAAATATAATTTAGATGGGACGGTTGAACGGCATAATGCACCCCTAGTTATTCTTGGGAATAGACAGGTTGGGAGGTTAGATTATAATGAGACTTTCACTCCTATGACCAAAATGACGATAATCCGCACTTTCTTAATCGTGATTGCCGCTAAAAAATGAAAATTGCATCAGATAGATGTACATAATGCATTCTTACATGGAGATTTAGATGATGAGATATACATGAAGTTGCTACCAGATTTCGCATCTAAGGATCGAACAAAAGTGTACAAACTAAAGAAATCTCTCTTTGGATTACGTCAAACCCCTAGATGTTGTTTCTCGAAATTAACGACGGCCTAAATAAAGTTCAAGTTTGTTCAATCGTATCTTGGTTATTCTTTATTCACTTATTTCAAACACAATATTAGTTGGAATATGCTGATATATATATATTGATGATTTGATTGTTGAGGGGAATGATACTATAAACATTATGAAATTCAAAGATTATCTCAGTCGGTACTTCCATATGAAAGATTTAGGTCCATTCAAATATTTCCTAGGTATTAAAGTAACCCATGGTTTCAAGAAAATATTTTTATTTCGTCGGAAGTATGCCCTGGACATTATTTGAGCCAAACCAACGTTCGTGCCCATTGAACAAAATCATCTTGTGTTAGCTAAAGGCACTCTAATGGACAATCCAAATCAGTATCGAAGACTAATAAGGCAATTGGTATACTTGACCATCACACAACCTATGCTGTGTTATTATGTTCATTTCCTAGCCCAGTTCATGCAGAATCCACAACAAGAACATTGGGAGGCAACTATGTGTATAATGCGATATATGAAAGGATATCCAGGACAAAGTATATCATTACGTTCCGATAGCATTTGCATGCTTATTGCGACTCTAACCGGGCAAACTACCCGTTGTCGCGGCAATCGTTAACTGGCTATTTCATCTCACCGAGGTAGTCACCAATTTCCTAGAAAACGAAAAAACAACACATTGTGTCACGCTCTTCGGCAGAAATAGAATATTGATCGAAAAAACTTCTTGTCATTGGGGTGGCACATGATGAACCTACACGCTTATATTGTGATAAGCAAGCAACTCTGCATATCGACGTGAATCCAGTGTTTCACGAGCAAACAAAGCGTATTAAAGTCGACTGTCATTTTATTCACAAATGAGCTACGACATGGGAATATTGTTACTCGCCTCGAACCACAAAGCAATTGGTCAACATCTTGACAAAGGCTCTTGGGAAAGAGAAATTCACCTATTTCCTTGGCAAATTGGGCGTTCGAAATCTTCATGCGCCAATTTGAGGAGCATTGAGATTTCGTCATAGACTAGGAAATTTTGCATGGGAACTCCTCTCATGCTAGGCACAGATTCATGGTAGTTCCCTAGGCGTCTTTAGCTAGATGTAAATGGTAGGTTAGGTTCATATTACAAGTGAGTCTCCTACTCCTAAAATTCAGGCGTAGACTGTATGTATACATATGATAGAACCTTGCATAACAACGAGACAATTCTCCACAAAGATTTTCACATACCATATTTGAAAATGATAAAAGGCAACGGTTCTTGCTTCGAAGCAAAGCTCTTCATGAAATGTGTGGTCGAGATTCCATCTCAATAAGCTGGGTACTGATTTGGAGACGAGCAAGGACATTCCAAGCCTAAAAGACCTGGTTTTCCGGTGCAGGGTCAAAGTAGTGCTCAACTCCATTGCCTCGTGCCATTTTCTCGATTCATAACTCAGAAAATTTGCAGCCCAGAAACGAAATTTACAGACCTGGATAAAAAAGTGACGCATCAATTCAACAAAAGAAAAATATACAACAAAGAGAGCCGCGTAGTTGGAATGAAACAGAGATAGAAGAACCCAACTGAATTTTTGAAAAAGAACGAAGGGAAGTTTCCACCACAACAGTGTAAACCAAAAGAGGAGAGAAAGGGAAGATAAAAAGAAAGGAAGGAACCCGATAATTAAGCGATAAAGATCAATTGAAGAGGTGTGGGATTCTTTGATTTAAGTGGGGTGGTCAGAAGACTCAGAAGTCGGAATTCACAAGGGACAGATCGTCATAGGGAAAAATCGTAAGAGAGGAGAGAAAGAGAGAGGGTGGGGGTACAGCTCTCAAGAACCCAATCAAAGCCTGGCGTCGCCACCGCCTCCACCACCTGCAAAACACGAGAGAACAGATCAGAACTAAAAAGCATCTCATCATATACCGCATTCTCTCCTCTCATCTTAACTCTGCGTGCACTACGTAAACAACGAGAAGGCAAAAATGTTACTGAAGCCCGACAAAACTATTATCGGGCCTTCTCTCACAGATGATCAATGGATGAAGGTAACTTCAAAATATTTGACATAATTAAATTTGTACCTGCCCGTATCCTAGTATTGTAAAAATGTGCCTCTGTTCATGTTTACTTATTTGTTGCTAAGATTTTCTACCAGGCAGGTTGAGGTTGCATTGACAAATCTTATACTATCAGACTATGCCAAAAAGAATAATGTGAATACTCCAGCTCTTACCCAATCTAAGATTCGTGACATAATAATAGGAACTGAGATTACTCCACCTTCACAACAGAGGCAACAGATGGCAGAGATTGAGAAGCAGGTAATATTTAGCTCCTATGCTTGAATAGAATTTCATTTGCTGGTTTGTTGCTTCTAGAATTTCATTTGCTGGCAAAAGAAGCAAGACAGCTTACAGCTATCACAAGGAAAACAAATGTGCATGGTGATGAACTTATTGCCGCCACCACAAGTCCATGAGCAGCAAGCTTTTGGGTCCAAAACTGATTGGCGTGTGAGAGCAATCTCAGCCACAAATCTTTATCTCCGAGTCAATCATATTTTATGTGAATTCGGAGGACATCAAGGTATTTTATTTACTGGTTTTATTGTTCCTCTTTAGCTTGAACATGGAGAGCTTAAAGACCTTGAATGAAGCTTTACGATAACAGGAAACGGGGTAGGCATACATCATGTAAAAAAATATCTTGGAGAAGTTTATCTGTATAGCAGATCTGCGTACTCAAATTTCAGGGTACCTATATGGTATAAGTCCACAGACAATCCTCGGGTTAAAGAAATCCACTGTATTGCCATGCCACCACAGTGGGGGACTCATCAATAGGTCCATCTTCCATCTGCTCCTCCTGAGCATGATTTCTTACATGATCTGGAGCCATTGCGATGGATGCATGCACAACCAAATGAGCTTCCACAGTTGTCCCCTCAAGTATTTGTTTTTAACTAAGCATGCTTTCTTACCTGGCCATGCAGACTGCAGGCTGTAGTGGTACCAGTTCAGTATTATAAAATCAGGCCTTGATTGAGTTTCCATTCTACTTTTACAGGATCTCACAACTCATGCTAGGATTCTGGAAAACAATAAACAGTGGGATGGAGAGAAGTGCATCATCCTCACTTGCAGTTTTACCCCAGGCTCTTGCTCATTAACTGCATACAAGCTTACACCAACAGGTTATGAATGGGGGCGAGTCAAGAAGGATACTGGAAGCAATCCGCATGGCTATCGGCCAACTCACAATGAGAAGGTCCAGATGCTTCTTAGGGAGGGAGGGGGTAGAGCTCTCAAGAACCCAATCGAAGCCCACCGCCTTCACCACCTGCAAAACACGAGAACAGATCAGAACTTATCGATGGTGGTGAATACTAAGGATTGGGCACTATCTGAATCTGATTTTCGTGCTCTCTCTCTCTAATTAAATATTCAGTCCAATCAGATACGACTGCAACCTACAATTAGAACAACTTGAATCCATGAAGACTTTTCTTCGTTTTAAAGAAACAGGAAAATGTAAAATATTAGAGGCATAACTTCATCTCCGGAACAAATACTCTTCGCCTGATTCCCGGGTGCTCAATCTAGCATGCTTCAGAACCCTAGCGAAGTCCTTCCGCCGGCGATCCACCACCAGGAAATCGATGCCAGAGAGAGCTTCCATCACTTTCCGCCTCTCCCACGATTACTTCCAGCGACATGCCTGCCTCACGCATGGCATCCACGTATTCGGATGATCGGATCTTGACTGTTCGTCTGACACGATTCCTTCTCTATGCCACGCTTTGAGGATTAGCAGAGGGTTCCATCCATCGGCCATGGCCGACACGAGCTCGACGACACTGGATTGTTGGAAGACTTCGCACTGCAAACCAAATCGTAAACCATGGGTTAAAACAGAAGAAGGGGATTCAGATGAGGGAGGAAAGATAAAAAGGGAAGCAAGGAAGCGGAAAGAGAGGTGGAGATGAGAGGGAGAGCGGGGAGAGGGGCAACAGGAATGTAAGATAGGGAAGGTGGGGAGAGCGGGAAAAATAAGCTGCAAACAGGAGAAAAAATTTACACGCGTCATGCATGCAAAATGGAAGTAATTAGAGGAGATAGACATTTGTCTAACACGTGCAATTCATTGATGTAAATAACTAACGGTAAGATTCCGTTTTGCGAAAGGGAAGAACACCCTGTTTCGCTTTAATATATATACCAGTACGCTTTAATATATATACTGGCAGAGGGGCCTTGCGTTTATATAGTATAATGAATATATAGTCATATTTATATAATTTCATTTGATACAATTATAATAAGTCTATTAAGCATGTTTAATAATTAACAAGTAAACACAAATAAATCATATAAATATGACTATATTTATAATATAAAATTATATATAAATAAGATAATGTTTACAACATTTGGTGAAACATTAAATTATACGTATCGATCTTTTAACAAAATGAGAGGGGAGTGTACTGAACCCTATATCCTAAATCTTAAAAGTAGCTAAGAGAGAGAGCCCCCTCCCTCTTTTATAATTTCGGGTCCATGGAAAACCGTCTCTTTCCTTTTCTCTCCCCCATTCTTTATGTCTTAGAAATGTGTTTAATTTAATTTAAATAATTACATTGATACTAAAAAATTAATTAGTTAAATCAATTAATTAAGCTAAACTTAGTTGATTAAGTGATTTAATTAACTGAACTGTATAAAATAATTACTTAATTAATTATGAAATTTAATTGAGGGGGAGAGAAAGTGTACCTAAGAGGAGGTAGAGAATGTGTAGAGTACCAATGATTGATGCTTGGGCTGAGAAAGAAAGATAAGATGTCTATGGTCTGAAAAGATTTAAATATGAAAAAAATGACAAATTGGGAGTTTATTTGTACTAAAAATCTTAAACAATATATTATAATCAACATTGCATTGGAATCTTTTCTACAATTTTTTAGTATTAATTTAATTAGCAAATATAATCTAATGGCCACATCTCATAGAGCTCTCCTCGCAGCCATATTCCAGTGTATTAGGAACATGCAGTGAGGTCGTGAGGAGTTAGTGTGGACTTGTACAGTTGTACTCAAAATATTTATCAAACCACTTATGAAAGAAAATGTGCAAATTTATGGCATCTTTGGCAGACGAGAAGTAATTAAAGCCAAGTGAGAATAAATCATGAAATTTCTATTTAAGAGAGAAATTCATCATGACGTTTTCATCACTAAATGTTTTTTTTTTCCATTGTCAAAGATTATCCAATAGCCCTCCGGCATTGTTCCAACGTACACTTATTTACTCTCTGGTTCTTGATTGCATGGTTGCTGGTTAAGATGAAGAACTTGAACACATTGCTGCAAGACCAGAACAGATTTGTAGTATAAATATAGAAATGAAAAGGAAGGAGAGGAAGGTAGCTTTGGTAGCGTCTAGTAAGGAGAGAAAAGGAGTGGATGGGTGCATGGTGGGCAGGGTTTGACTACTACTACTAACGGTAGCAACCCAATAATTTTGTAAAAACCGAGGAACAAGGAAAAAATATCTCGTTCAGTGCTGCGTGCGAGAGGGAGATAGGAGGGAATGGAAGGTGCGTGGGCGAAAACCAAGGAACAAAAAAAAGAAACTTTGCAATTGCAGCTATACAACTATTCGTCAAAAGTCCAAAACCATCTATGTATAACAAAATAAGTACAGCTATTGTAAAGGGATAGGTTCAGCAATCCTATAAAAAAAGCTGACCTATCAAACTGAAAATCAATAAATTAAATTAAATAAATAATTGATATATATCATACATATACAATCGAATCAAACCAGATGTTATCAAATTGAATCAGTGTCTATTTGAATTCAATAAGTTAGAATAATATCTACTTGTATATTTCTTATGTTATAAGAATCGCTGTCACCTATAAGCTCCATACAATTGACCGCCCATGAACCAAGCTTCCAGTTCCAATCCCAGAGCTTCTCTTGTACCAAGGCCTTTGATGGAGCTATATATATATATATATATATCTTTTTGCAACATTCAAGCAAATGAAAGGTGTCAGTCTTGGTAAGGGAATATATTTTACCAATGAAATAAAATACCAGTCAGAAAGGCATAGATTTCCCCTAAAGCATGCACGTTCAAAGACTCAAGATGTAAACTGTTCTTTGTCAAATTAGAAGGTACTAAATGTTAATCAAGATCGGTTATCGACATATAATATGGCTAAAAGCACCAAAATTGCGATTTAGAGTTGCCTTGAGAACATTTAGTTTAGACATGATCAGAATCAATAGAATAAAATATCAAGAACTCTTAAATGAAAAACTTGATTGAAAAAGGGCTTGATTATGGACGTTTGAGTCTTAAGGAATGTAGAGGTAGTAAACGTACTGTTTTGAGAGTTCCCTTTATATGACTGAACTCTCCTTCCTTTGAGAGGAACTTTGAGAGAAGCCTCAAAATGCACAGTTCAAATAAGACTGTTTAACCACTACCAGTTGGTGCTGAAATGACCATGTTTATGTCAGAGAGATAACATCCAGAGAAGCACTAACTCTGCAATGAATTAAAATATCTGCATGCAGAAGAAACAAATCCATATTAAATCAAAAATTTGAATCTGTGAATTTCTATTTTTTCATCAATCATAATGCAAAATTGTAGATAAGAAATTGACAAGCAAAAAGAAAAGTATTAAAAGTTGACTGGTAATATTTAGTTTTTCAATTTTCTGGATAGACTAAATCACTGAATTGAGACCTGCAAATTCCAATCCAATAGTACAAAACCTCAATCATCGCCACGTGGAGAGCACTTATTTTCATATGCATAAAAATTTTTCAATTTCTATCTTAAAAAGCAGTAAAGCATGACAAGCTTGCAATTTCGTCCACTGCTTAAAATTTCAATTGAATCAACTTAAGGCTTCCAGATTTGCAGTATATACATGAAAATACCAATGCATATGTAGCAAGCCTTCCTCTCTTACACCTAAATGAAACAAAATATCAAAATTCACGAAATGCCAAAAGAGATCGGTCCATCTTCTACTGAATCAAAGATCATCTTTAGAAGATTTATAAAAGAGTACTGTGCATGAAGTGTGTAGAGAGCAGAATATTCATTATACAAACAAGATGAAAATAAACCATATCATCTATCATAGAATGCCAATATCAGTGTGCATGAAGTGTGTAGAGATGTGCAGAGAAAATCATGTTTAGGTTGATACCAAGATCAGCTAAATCATTCACTTATAGCCTTGCTAGTCAAGAGGTTAAAGGATGGGTTAACTACTAGTCATTCACTTATACTTTATGTGCTAGCTTTCTCAGAAAGTCCGGATATTTCTGCATTCAGAATTAATCTCTGTTTGTTATCTCTATGATTAGTAACTATTTGAAAATCTCAGCTAAATCATTCACTTATAGTCTAGCTTTCTCATAAAGTCAATGAACGGTAAGATTTGAAGAGATTGAGGTGAATGGAGACTCTCAAGTGGTCATCAGATGGATAAGGGATGATTGTGATGATTCATAAAGATTTAGACGGCGTACGAGAAGGGCATGGATATCTCATGCAATTGGATTGCATGGTCAGCATACTCAGTAGCCAATGAGCTTGATTGGGAATGTGCCTTTGAAGAACAAATTCTAATGAGATTTTCTACATTGCATAAGTTTTATACTTTGTCCATTCTGTTCAAGCTTTTCTTTTTTGGAGGGGGCATTCCTCTTGAGAAGTACTTCTGGTCTGGGATAAAAAGCTGTTTGGTACGAGTGACTGCAATCCAATATCTGTCATTAATTTTTTCAGAAGCTGGCAACTGAAAAGATTGAGTAAAGAAGGCTATATTGTGTGGAAGACCACTGTTAATGTTGTAATATGGATTATTTGATCAGAGAGAAATTCGAGAATTTTAAATAAGTTCGAATCTGAAGATAAGCTAAAAGATATTCTAATGGGATAATTTTGCCTTAGGTTTGGTGTGCATAGACTGTTTAAAGGAAAGTCCTATGTTTTTTTTATTATGAATAATCACTTTCTGTACATCAAAGGCCTTCACGTAAATTCTCATTGTACAGATCCTTGATGCACATTGGTTCTCTTTTTGATTGAATGAATATACTTTACCTTCTTCAAAAATAAAAATGCATTAACTTCCCGTAAGCAAACTCATGGTGAATAGCCAAATCCCACCCTTTTCCACAGCCCTAAACATATAAGAGGGAAATTATACACGGGAATTGAAGATAGGGGTTAAATAACAATAAGGTCCCTCAGAATTAGCATTGACAGAATATCGTCCAGAAAGAAAGATAAACAAATTACAACAAAAAAAAATGTAAAACAGAAATTCAGAATTCATGGAAGAATCAAATCAACAACATCAAAAAAATTTGAGAGAAGCATACGTCTTACTCTTATGATCCCAAAGCCCCCGATCCATATAGGCGTTGCTTAAAGTGAATCAGATCAAGAGAACCAACAGATCAATCTCCTCATTCAGAAGTATCTGGGCTTAGAAAGGATGATGAATAATTGAGACTCCCCTTTATCTAATGATTGGTCTCACTCGCAGTTTGATTCACAGATACAGAAGATTTCATGGTATTTATTTGATCTAAATCAAGTAAAGATTCAGTTCTCACGGACCCTATGGAGATAAAGAATAAAATGACGACTTGTTTATAGAATACTTCAATAATAAATTTCAAGAATGCACCATTTGTTTGAACTTTGAAGCTTCATACCAAGTGACCAGGAATTAGCATACGATATTTTATTGAGATCTTGCATACAAAATTTCAAAGCAATACCCAAACCATTATATGCTAAAAAAAGATTACCTCTTAATCCAGATGTTCTTACCCCATCTGAGCTTCCCACAGATCCAAGAGAAGATGGCTTAGAATGGCAAGTAACAGTCTCTTCGGTGAACTTGCCCTTAGTTCCTTGAGTATCAGAAGAAGGGTTCATATATCTTCCCCCAACAAGGCCCCTGCATTAGACAAGCAAGTAGATATCCTAGTGTTTTAATTATACCATGGGACAGATAATCTTACGGAAAACACAGAAAGAATAAAACTACATCTCGAATGTGCAAATATAGTAGATAATGGAAGAGCTGCTTTTTATAATGCTATGACAAATATTTATTGCTTATTTTGTTCTAAATTTTTTATTGTGTGTTTATCAATCACAAGTAAACCGACTCGTCATTGGCCTCATCGCCGGCCTAGAGAACTTCCTCCTCCCCAATCCTGATTAATCAAATGCAAAGGAAAAAACAAATCCAGAAAATGAGCACAGAGGAAAAATAAAATAAAATGAAATAAAATAAGCAATAAAAATACTCACTCGGTTGAGATTTTGGCTCCGAATTCTGTCAACACTGCAATAGGGAGAGTCGGATGGCTCTGCTTCGTTTGGGGCTGACTGACAATGGTGACCGGTGCTTGCGGCCAGAGGCTTGGTGTGAAGCTGCCGTATCTTCGATTCTTGTCGCAGGCTTCGAACAACGTTGGAAGGAACAAATGAGAGAGGAAGTGGTGGTCGGCTGGGCAATATGCATGTGGTAACAGAGAGACAGAAATAGGGATGCTATTGCTTTGTTCACGTCAAGAGGTAGACGACGATGAACAGAGCTGGTTTGAGCGGGTTTCGTCAAGAAGTGAGAAGAATAAAATGAGAGTTGGGAGAAGAAGACGGAGAGAGGGAATCGGAGAAGTGGAAGATGGGGAGGCCAAACCGCCGTTATCGAGAGTTGCAGCGGCGGTGGTTGAGAAGAAACGAAAACAGGGAGAGGGGCCAAGAAGAAGAAAAATCAGAGAGGAAGAGAGAAATCGGTGAAGGCAGGCCAACACCGCTGGTTCAAGTGGAGAAGATGAACAGTATTCGGCTACCTCAAAAATGAGTGGAGAAGGCCAAACCGCTGCTTGCCAGAAAAAGGGAAAAGGGAGAGTAGAGAGAAATTGAGAGGGGAAGGTGACTTGCTCGGCAAGCTTCTCCTCGGTAGAGGTGAGTGAGAAAAGAGGGGGAGAAGGAGAAAGACCGGAAGAGAGAGGCGGCGGAAAAGGAGAGGAGAGAGAAAAGTACATTTAGATGTGATGTATTGCAGCGAGCAGTTCAACCGACGCGGCGGTTTGACCACCTTCCCAGCAGACAGTTCGACTGTTGAGCATTCTCAATCCACCCAACCAGCAGTAAGAGGAGAACTCGACTGCAGTGGCATATCTGTAATTTTTTAGAAATTTGTCAATTTCACTGTTAGATTCTATTTGCTGCATTCTCAAACCTCCTGCCGTTCATTTGATGGTATAGTACTATCAAATGAGACCAACTTCGTCGCTGTCGACATTTGATGGTATAAGACTCTGGGTTATCCACAACCTATCTTCATGTTACTTGTTAGTCCATAAAACCCAATTCAGATCTCCGTTGTACATTGGGAATCTCCTCATTAATAAAAATATATAAATACAGGAAATGTTTTCAACCGTAGCGAGGCATGGATAGAATTCTTATGAATAGAAGATCGGAACTATGTCCAACACCCTTACAAGAAATGTCCTCATTAGGAGATGTCCCTAATACAAGGTCGAAATATGCTGTGGTTACCCAGTGTAACATGAAGTTTATGTGGATTAACAAAGATCGGCTTCAAAGCTTGTTCGAACACAACCATTATAGCCTTTTCTATTCTTTATTTGATGGGGAGATATTCCCAATAGAAGGCTATAATGGTGGTTGGGAGCTTTGCACCGACTCATGAATCCGGTTTAGAATTAACGTGGCCATAAGCACGGGCTGCGGAATATGTACAAGTGATACAAATTCACCTTGCATCCAACACAGCGCGCCTCAGAGCACATCTCAACCGCATATGGGAGATGTTCCCAATATACGGTTGGGATGTGCTGTTGGATGCGGGTGTGCTCTTGGGGCGCCAATGGAACCCAAGCAGTACAGCCAAAATTTTCTCCCCCAGTGTATTGTCCTAAGACAATAAGCTGAACTCACTTTTGCTTCGACAGGATCAATCATGTCCTTTGATCTATTGCTCTGACCCCACCACAATGTTACTTTCATCCACCTCGTGGGGCCACAGCAAATACCACAGGTGATCATAAACCGGCCCAGGCCGGGTTTTAGGCTTAACCGCTTAAGCCACATATTAAATTTTATAATTTATATAATACTTCAATTCATGGTTTTCAAATTCGGACTGGATGGTCTAACCGGAAAAATCGGGAACTGGTCATCTGACCGGTTTTGTTTTTCCCAGAAATCAGATTTCTCTCCAAAACCATTGATTTTGGTCAATGAACCACTGAACCGAATAATTAACCATTCGAACCATTCGAATTGTTGGAATGATTTTAACCTTTTTTTTTTCTATCAAAAAGAGCTAAGCATTTGGTTCAAACGGTCGAACTATTCGACCTGATAACCGGACCCCTGATTGATTCGGTCACCAAGTTGGTTTTAAAAACCATACTTTAATTTATAAAACATATAAAATATGTTTAAAATATACAAGAAATCTATTATATTAAAAAGATATGGTACCATAAGAGTTTTGATCAATCAAATCACCCAATAAATTGTAATTAATAAAATGATACCACCTGATTGATCACTTCTTTTATGATACAATTCATTGGTTGTAAGCTATACGTTATCAAGACATTTAAATATTATAGTTAAACCTATGAAATATACGATATAATTTATATTACATATTATATATATTATTTTATAATATTTATAAACAATATAATATAATAGATATATAATGTGAATAGACTTGAATTAGGGTTTTGTCAAAATTTAAATAGGCCCGACCTGGAATAGTGTGAAATGCAAATTTGGACCAACCAACCCGAATTGCACCCTTATAATACATAAAACACATACAATTAAGATGGAGTTTCTCAGACTCATTGGTTTATCAGTTCCATGTTAATGGAGCCTTTAGGGGAACCGAAATCAGGTCTTTGTGGTCGCAGTGTCCTTAGGGATTTCACAGGGCAAGTTTTGTTGGCCTTTTACTGGTATTTCATTAATAGATGAAATAGTGAAATGCGAGCTATTCATGAAGCTATATGGATATCCAAGGGTGTTAATTGAATCAGATTTGGTCCAATTTGATTCAGTCCAATATGAGTCCAATTATAAATGCATCAGGTTTAGTCCAATCCGAAGAATACTTTAGCCCAATTTGAATTGGTCCAATGCTGGACTATTAAATCTATTCAAATTAGTTTTAATTTAGATTTGTTCATTCTTATCTTTTATTAAAAGACCGGATATTGGTTCAATCTGACCCAATCTAATATAAATCTATTATAGATGGACCAGGTCCATTCCAATCCAATAAATACAATGTACCATTAAGTCTGGACTGGTCCAATTCAATATGTCTTCTTGGTCCATCCAATTTGTACATCAAGGTCCAACCCAAAATTGGTCTATTAACACCCCTATGGATATCTCAAACTTCCGGTTTTGCTCATCTTCTTTCTGAGAGTGATTCATTAGCTGCTGTCAGCATTCTGAATCATCATGCTGCTCTTCAATGGACGATCTTTAAATGGGTGGGTCAAATTCCCTCATTCCAAGCTATAATGGACATCACCTTTCAACACACCTTGCGGAAAGTAACCAGCAGGTTGCAATTGCCTTATCAAATATAGCATGCAACAATGTTTCAAAAACTGACATGGAATTGGAACCGTTTTGGCCACTGGTTTTTGGGTCGATGATTCAACCATTCGATTTGAATGAAAGGCCTATTTTAATAAAAAATAAATAAAAAATGGCCCAAACCGTTGAATGGATTGATGATTTGACTGTCCAAAACAATTAGTCATTGACCAATTCAATGGTTTTTGTCCAAAACCATATTTAAGATAAAACGGAACCAATTTCTTGGACAATTTCCAGTCCAAATGGCCAACCATCCAAGTCAATGTTGGTTCAAAAACATTGGCTTGCAAGACTCAAGAAGATGCATACTTCTAAGTGCTGATATTATTCCATCTAGGTTAAGCTTATGCTCCTCAGGATTGTTTGCAGATCCTTTATGTTCGTGAGCTTGACTGTATCAAGGATTGTATAATGGATCTTTTTGCTGTTTCTCTTTAATTTTTATATTGTAATGGTTGGGTCATGGGTGTTTGAAAGTCAGGGAATGCTTATAAGACTGCATTTGGTTGCAGTGTAATTTTATTTAAACTAGTACAAAAATGCATGGATGTGCAAATGAAAAAAAATGTAAATTATTGTTTAATTTTATTTTGAGTTTTACTTTATTCAGCTTCGAGTCTTATTTTGCTTTATTTATATTGCAATCAAACAAAATTAGGTAAATTATGAAATAAAATAAATCATAATTTGCATTAAAATCATTTAAACTCTCATGATTTTACATCAGTGAAAAATAAATTTATATTGTAATAAAAAACAGCGTTATATTCATCAGGTTTGGGAAAAGATGGGGCTACGTTCTTCCTTGTTTATCTTTCATTTTCAAGTTGATTAATAAAATTTAAGTTGCCCACTGCTGCACAGAAAGAGTAAAATTTGGGGCTAAAAAATATAAAACACAATTTTAATGTATAAATAATATATTTTGGGTCAACCTGCCCTAAAAGTTTCGAACCGTGGCCTGTGCTGGGCCGAGCCAGAACACAAAATCTTAGGCCCAAGCCCAGAAATGACTTGACAGATCCTGTCAGATTAGTCATTGGTGGTCTGGGCCGAAAATGATCACCCTTAAGCACCGAAAATGATCACCCTTAAGTAGTATACATCAAAGGCTTTGATTTCACGGTTTTAACCCAGGGCTAAAATTATATGGTAGAAAAAATTGTTTCCAATCAGTTTCAAAATCCATTTTGTAGAAATGTAGAATGAGATAGGATTTGCAGCTGCTCCAAGTTTCATCCTACCTCTTAAGCTCAAGAACTGCATACGGCGAAGACCAGGCTTTTAAAACTTTAGTTTATTTGATGAGAGAGAGGGTTGAGGGGTAAAACTTGTCTATCTCTTCTAAGTCTCTAAACTATGCTTTATCTTGTCGAGGTTGAGCCAAGGATTTAAGGCTCATCATCTCACCCAATTATGGGATTCCTTTCCATAAACCAAGCCTTTTCTTCCCAACAGGGTATAGCAAGTCTCAATATCAGTGATCTTTTATGGATTTTAGCTTGTATTTGTAAGTCTTATTTCTGGGGACATGCTACCTCGTCTTATGTAATCTCTCTTGGTTTCTATAAAAAAAAATGATTTATTTTGATGCCATTATTTGTAGCAATGTTTAAAAGCGAACCGTTTTATTCACCGGTTTCTGATTGCAATGTTTAAAAGCGAATCGCTTTGTTCACCGGTTTCTGAGTTAGTGGTTTGATCGTTTGGTTAAAACAGATGGCCCAATCTAAATTAAAAAATAAAATAATAGTTAAGATAAAAAAGTTAAAAACCATTGTCCAGATTGAATGGATTTACGATTTGATTGTCCGAGTCAGTGGGGCACTGACCAAGTCAACGGTATTTGGCCAAAGAATGAAATAGGAGTGAAATGGAACCGGCTGCATGAATAATTCTCGGGCTGAATATCTTTTCTTAATGTAAATGTTTAGCGCATAAGTTGAAAAAAAAAAAAAAAAGGTAATACTGAAGTAACTATAAAAATGATGAATTCGGATCTACTGACCGTAAAACACTGGTCACGTGTAATATACAAGATACTATAGCCGCACATTGAGAATATCTCCCATGAATTATAACAAAGAATAAATGAGATTGTAGAATCTTGAGCACAATGCTTTGTGATCAACAGATCCAGATTTGAACAACAAATCGATATATGATGATGAAACAAACCAATGTTTTTTTTTTTTTTTTTAAATCGAACCGCACAATAAACTGGTTAGGAGTCTGGTTCCCGGGTTGAATGGTTTGACCATTCTAACCAATCTGACGGCCTATTCTAACAAAAACATAAAAATATAAAAAACAGCCAAAATTATTGAATGATTTAAACGGTTTGATCGCCTGAATCAGTGATTTGTTGACCAAATTAATAGCTTTTGACAAAATAACAATTCTGGGGTAAAACTGAATCAATCACCTGACTGATTTCTGGTTTTCCAGTTCGACTGTCTGGTCCGATCCGATTTGAAAAACCATGAAAAAAACAGAGAAAGCAAATTCAACAACATATACGACCACATGCAATCAATGCAGCGCCACTTAATTCAATTCAAATTGATCAATTAAATAAATTCAAATTGCATCAGCCAACCAATCCGGATTCATCGGCTCATTCCCTTTACTATTTCAAGTATATGAATCCGAACATTATGATTAGAAAGTTTCTCAAACATGTCTTTCCCGTCATCAAAAGCTGCCCTAGCTGAGTTAGGATCAGGTAGGCACACAAGATGAATATACCGCGTAAACAACGTTCAGGAAAATTTTGACACCTACCCCATAAAATACTTTTTCGAAATATTTAAACAAAAATATAAGAATCTGTTTGGTTTGCAGTTGGAATGAGAATGAAAATAGTTTATTCCCATAATTTAATTGGTTCAGACAGGAATCGAAATGAAATTAGAATCAGCTAGAATGAGATTTTATTCTTAAAGAGAGGGAGGGAAAGCTCATTCTCTCAAATAGGGGAATGTGATTCCTTCAAGAATGAGAATAGGATCGATTCAAATTCTGTCCGACCAAGCAGTTGGAATCGGAATTAATTCCAGACCTATTCCCGCAAACCAAATGGGACCCAATCTCTAACAATTGAAAATTCCATATGATTAAACATATAACAATTTTCTTCTCAGTTTTCCTCAATGTGTAAGATGAAATTTTAGCACATGACTACACAAAAATAATTTATTAGAGATCAAAGAGAAAGCTGAGAATCAATTAAACATTTTCTCCTCTAGTCTTTACCATTACCACATGACTTGTGTGAGTTAATCTAAGGAAGAGGGCTCTTAATGCCTAGATTTATTCTCACTTCCACCTTTGACTATGTGCTACTCCAACTTAAGCAACAGAAGAGAAAAGTTATAAAAAAATGTAGATGCAGTCTGTCTTGAAGTTAAAAAAGATAATATTCTTTTTGAAGTTCGAAAAAAAATGGTTGTTAACCTACAACGTTCCCTTTCTCTTCTCTATGTTTATTCTGTTTTCTTTTCTTCATTGTAAGTTCTGTTTAAGTAGGAGATAAATCTATAATTCTATAGCTAAAGAGTTAAGACTAAAAGGAAGAACATACAAAAAAAATGAGAGCTAATCATATATAAAGAAGCAAGAAATGCAAACTTTCAAATTACATCAATTGATTCTACAAAGGAAACAACTCAAGACCCAGCTTAAGCAAATATAAGGATATTCAACATAAAGAAACATACTCATTGTCTAGTTGACTTGGATGGTATCATGTGTTACATAGTGTATGCCCTTACCTCCAATTAGATTAATGTACATAAAAAATTATTAGTGAATGAATAAAGTATATTATTGTTTCATGTTCTTATCGGTATGTTTTATGTGAATTACTCTTTAAACTGGACATTTATGAGACTTGTGTTAGTTTAGAATATTCTCAATCATTGAATAGACTTGGGGGGTTTATCATGACAAGGCTAACACTGGTGTGCCGCTAAACTAGTGGAGTAGCTTGTCTCAACTACTAGGGTTAGACCCCAAGCACAGCCAGTGGGCGTTTAGAATAAATATTGAACCCAGACCAATTTCTAGTTATGCCCGAGACCTTGGAGATAGATGGATAAAACTAAAAAATTGCACTTAACCACAGACTTCATTATGATACTACACTAGGTATTAGACTGAGATATCTTTGATGTGCCAACTAGGGTTGTCAATGGGTCGGGTCTGACCCGATAAACCCGATGGACCCGAACCAATTGGACTGGTTCTGGTTCCGGGAATTAGAACCGATGGGCTAGTTCTGGGTCCTGATATAAGGTCCTAATTACTTTTGATTCAGAATCGGATCCACCTAGTCCCGAACCGATTCAAATCGACCCAATATATATAATGTATAATATATTAAATAAATAAATTATATATACTATACACATAATATATATAGAATATTTAATACATATTAAACATAAATATTTATTTTTTGTTTATTATAATCAGGTTTATCTGGTCAGACCCAATTGTCTCGAAAACTAATTAGTTTGGTTCTGAGTCCAAAAATTACAGACCCTATCAAGTCTGGGTCCTCAACATTTCATGTTGGGCTGGTTCCAGTTCTAGCTGGTTACGGCCCAGACTTGACCCATTGACAGCCCTGGTGCCAACCAGTGAGATCCATCATAGTGATATGATTGATCATTTTGTCAAACAAAGTGAATATTAGGCTTTATGCTCTCTTTGATGGAAATCCAAACTGGCTGTAGTGGATTTCAACTGTATTTGAAATCTAATTTACAAAATGTATTTATATGTTATATTACTATTTTATGAAAAAAAGGTTTTAATCGTAGAATCCATCCGAGCAAAAAGTGTGACATTACATTTTGTAGTTAGGGCATAGGTCTTACACTGTGGGCAGTGAACCATTAGAGAAAATGGACCTAAGGCCCATTACTAATATGACTAGTTAAGTGATCACATGATAACTTGAGTATGTATGTGACTTGGGTTGAAAACGTGCATGGATCTGAGTATGGAGCACATATCCTCTTAAGAGGGTAATGCTTATAAATTTAAGATAGAGTTCTGATCCAAATTTGATTTGGATAAGCTCCTAATTAGATGAGGAGAGTGCTTCATATAAGAGATAAGAGGAGAGGGGAGAACAAACCATTCTCTTCTATTCTCTCTTGTCTCCTAGAAACCCTTGTTCAACCTAGCCTTGATAGGGATGTTTTCTATCAGTCATTCACTATGTTTTTGCAAGAAAAAGATCAGGGCATATCAGGTTCACAAATCCAATTCGATCCAAGCGAGTTGGAGAACAGTTTTGCTGAATCGGCTTCACATATACACTATGCCATTTTCAGTTGAAAGCTGATTTTGGGACTGATATTGGGTGTGAACTACCACTCTGGGAGCTGCACTTTTGTGGTATCCGTATTAGGTATGATCAGTTTTTATTTGGGTTTCAAATCTGGTTCGATTCAGTGCAAGACCGATATCGAAATTTTAGATTTCAAAATCACTAGGAAATCGGTTCCTGGGTTGGGTTAGAAAATTTTGAAAATTCGGCCATGTCATATCTGATTTCTAATCCTTCTAACATCATGTAACTCTTTACATGGTGCCACATCCAAACCGGATAAAAAAGATGACAAACTACACTAGCTTGTGAATCATATTATGTGCAACCTCATTTAGAAAATGCCAAGGATTGAAAAATGAAGAATTAATATCATTGATGATGAAGATGGTCCTCCCTCCATAGGAACCAATGGATGATCACACTGAGATAACCATCAAGAGAAGGAAATGGGACACCTGCTTAAAACTTGGTGGGATCATATAACTACAATAGAATGTTGATAAAGCACTGGCCTACATCATCCATGATAGTGTTAATTGCTTCCCAAACCAAACTCTTTGGAATTGGGTTGGTGAGATTTGGGGCCTAAAATGCTACTTTCCTAAAAGTCCCAATTGTTCTCCTACTATATAGCTTCCTAGAATGGCTTGTTTGTGTAAGGCAATTAGTTGTACTTCCTTGCAGAGATCCTTCACAAGTGGGGAGATTTTCCACAAATGTCATCGAAGAAACCAAGGGAAGAGATGTTGCTCAACCTGAAAATTGCATCCACCATGAAAGTATGAAACCAGTCCATCCAAGCAATGGGCACACAATGCCCATTGCTTCCTTGCTTCCTTGAAGTTTGCCCTTCATTTGCTTCCTTGCAAGAATCTACTTTTTTTTTTTCACTTCAATGGTTTGATCCAAACACAATCTTTAATTATATTTGCTTCAGTAAGGGCAGTCAAGAAACTGTATATCCAAAAAAATGAGTGTAGCAAAATTGTCAATGTTTAGATGAATTATAAAATTGGAAAGGGCAGGGTTGCATAAAATACCATATACAATATCTCTTAGAAAAAGTGATCCATTACAAGTTAAAGGAGCTGGAGGGAGAGGGCTACGATGAAAGTAATAAAAATGATTTAAACTCTCATAATTTAAGGACTGAACAAAATGGAATGATGAAATGGAATTCATGTAGTCAAGCCCATGTGGTTGGGACAAGGCTTGGTGATGAAGATGATGATGAAGATAATGCTAGATGACAATGATGATGACGATGATGATTAAGAAAGAGACCCTTATGTGTAGGGACACTTCTAAATAGTCAATTTGGGAAGCACTAGACATCTGTTACACACCTTTTTTATGATGTTAGTCTCATTTGATACCGATGCAAGATAGTTGCAAAGTCCATACCCTTTGAGATCCTCTTTCGGATTGTCTGATGTTGGCATAGGGATAAGATTAGCTTAACACAATAGTTGTTCAGTAGGCTGCGGAACCAATAATAACACTCCACACCAGTCATAAAATACACAAGACACACAACCATTCAACCTCTCATTATGGGTCCATGTATTTTGTCACTGGTGTGAGGCATTATTATTGTTTCCATAGCCTGCTATGCAGATAAAGCATTCAATTAATTTAAATTCATTGACATATAGAAGTTTTTCCAGAACATAAGCATGGATATCCATGATGAACTCAAATTCCCTACCCACTAATTCTTCCTACATCCTTACCTATTGGACACTAGAGGTGTGCATTGGGAATATCTCCCTTTGATATTCCTAGGGAGATGACATAAGTGTCTTGTTGGTAAGGATGTGAGAAAAAATTGTGGGTAGGAGATTCAAAGTGGTCAACTATACCTGATAATCTTTCTCCTAGTTTGAAATCTAATGATTAAACCGGATTTGGAATTAAGATCTAGACCTGAGTCTGTAATATATTAGCACATGCGAGATAAAAGGTTTATATAAAATAAAAATTAGCATATATTCATCAATAAAATTATCATCTTTTTAGTAAAATTTCATAAAAAACATTTTTTATTAATTATATAAAATATGGAAATCATTTTTAATTCATCTACTTATACAATAATTTGATCAATTTTTAGTCTAATTTTTAATGATACGAAATATCCATATTCAATCCTAACCCATATATTAATAGGATCAGATTCAAATATACATTGATATGATTTCAACAATCCAACTAGTAAGAAAGCTAATGCTATACCACTAAAGCCCATAGAATTAAAAATTTGTAGCAACTTGGAGATAAAGAGTCTCCATCTATAGAATTTTGAAATTAAATCCCTTAAACAATTCAAATCAATAGCAAACCATAATTTTGGCAAGAATTATTATGAAGTTACCAATTTTGGTTTCTCCAACTTCCTAACATCACTCAAGATCAGCTACTTGCCATGTGTGTGAAGGGCTATGTAACAAGTCACAAGCGAACAAGCTAGTGTTCCATACACGGGTTAGGTTAGGTAAGGAACATTGCTCACCATGCTATGTATAGAGGGTTATATAACCAATCACAAGTGAACGTGCCGATACCCTGTACAATTGGGTTAGGTTAGGTAGGGAAGAGATCCTAGCTCATTGAGCATAGGACCAAAAATTAGGGATGATCATTTCAACCAGGCCTAGTCAGACTCCAATATATTTAAATATGTGCATTTTATATATAATGCATAAATATGTATATATGCCATTTTATGTCATATTATTTATTTTATATGTAAATATTATAATGTGACACTTTATATTTATATTATACAATATATATAAAAAATTATATGTATGTTATATCCCACTTAATATAAAATATTATATATAATATAAAATATATAAATGAAAATGAGTGCACTTTGGCTAAAAAATAGGTGGATAATAAACATTATTTCTTTGAATTTAGAGAACCTTTTGAATACATGTGTTGTTGCATTAAAGGCTTCAAAAGACAAAAAAGAAAAAAGAAAACACATTTCATTATTTAATAAAAC
The DNA here is from genome assembly GCF_056320005.1 of Nelumbo lutea. Classification (NCBI taxonomy): domain Eukaryota; kingdom Viridiplantae; phylum Streptophyta; class Magnoliopsida; order Proteales; family Nelumbonaceae; genus Nelumbo; species Nelumbo lutea. The sequence continues at coordinate 25,699,157 of NC_142690.1, read as the reverse complement.
ACCATTATTATTTGTATCGAAAGCTAGCTTGTTATTAGTTTTAGCCCATTTCTTGTCCAGATAGCTGATCCAAGAGGGGGCAAATTAGGTTTTCTCACTTTTCTAGATCAATTGAGCTCCTTTTGAAATACTTGAATGCAAAAAGTATTATTGTGGAGGATATGGTGAAGAGAACCGATTGCTTGAAGCAAAAGTATGAAACAAAAATGAAGAACAAAAAAGATGCAATATAGACAAGGTTTTTATAGAGGTTCAATCAACTCTAGCCTTTGTCCTCTTCTCAAGAACGAAAGTCTAAAAGATTGATTCCCAAACCTTAGAAATGAAGTTTCTAAGTGTTCTAAGGTTGAAAGCTATCAAGTAGAAACTACGAGGAGAAAATAGTTGATTACCCAAAAAGCAGCAACCGACTACCATTGACAATATAAAACAAAGTCACTTAGTAGCTGACTACATATGAACTTATAGTCAACTATCCATGACAACAGTGACATGGTAAGCTTAGTAGTTGACTACAAGATGAAGAACATCATATCACATTATCTCTATTTGATTGTTTAAGCTCCAATGCTAGTTTCCTTCTTGGAAAATGGTTCAAACATGTTAGTACATTTTCAAATTGTACCAATAGAGGGATTAATGAGCTCTAGTGTTCAAATAACAATAAAAAATGACTATATTGTTTTGTCTATAAAAATCTTTGAGAATAGAATAAAAATGTGAGTGCTACCATGTGAGTTTCAAAGGGTTTTAAAAAGAAGATCAGAGAGGATCTTGCACTATGAAAAGAGTTCATTTATTGGTATCCTCATAAGCCAATAGAGAGATAACCCTTGTGCTTCAAGGATGGAGAAAACCCCATTTGAGCCTAGAGTTCGTATAGTGCCTGTATGCTGGGTAGTTTTAGTTGCATTTTCTATATTTTCCTATTTGAGAGGCATTTGATTTGTATATGAGCTATCATTACAATATCAATTGTAAAAGGAGGTGTTCAAGAATGAGAACATTGGTAGTGGTTTGATTTGTTCCTATGAAACCAAACAATGTTTGGTAGAGACTTGTAATATGCATCAATTCAGGTTCGACAAATACCCACAAGTTTTGTTGAGTTAGGATAGCATTTGTAAGTCTATCCAAAGTATTTTAAGGTTTCAAAAGGAGTGCAATTGGTATAGGCAAAGCATGATAACCTAATTCACCTCCTCTTGGGTTTAGCAAACTAGACAGCATGTTAGTTGATTATTAGGCTTACCAAATTTCTATTGTCAAAGGTAATTGAGTCATTATTTTGAATAATCAGCTTAGACACTATTCACAATAGTGATTTGTGAAGTGTAGATGACTAATGATTTAGGGTAGTTGACTCTTTATTACTCACAACCTTAGAAACTTTAAAAATCTTGATTCCAAAGGTTTGAGAATCATTCCAGTGTTTTTGAACTGTCGTTGTCCTGGATAATCAGACCATTCGACCTAGGAACCATCCATGCAACTAGTTCCATTTCACCCTTAACTTGTTATTTGGCCAAAAATCGTTGACTTGGTTAGCAATCCATTGACTTGGATGGTTGAATCATCAACCAATTCGACTTAGACATTGGTTTTGGCCATTTTCTATTTTAAATTTTTTTATTTTTTTAATTTGGAATGGGCTGTTCATTCAAACGGTTAAACCATTGACCAGAAATCGGTGGCCAAAGTGGTTCCAGTTCTAGGTTAGTTTTTAAAATATTGATCATTTCTTTAGGCTTCCAAACTTAATTTTTCCATAGTTAAGTTCATGAATGACTCTAGAAACACCTAAGAACTAGACCTACTTATATCCACTAGTTTTAAAGGTTCGGTCAACCAAGTTTTGTTTCATTTAGGCCCATGTTGTGTACCTTGCACCCGATTACATCATGTGCTAAAAAGATGATAACAATTAAAGAGCTTGGATCTTGATGGCTTCTTTTTTTTGGGGGGGTTGGGGCCACACCATTAAGCACTTATTGGTGTTTGGGAAATAAGCTCAAAATAAGTGCTCATTTTAAAAATAAGCACTTATTTCTTATTGAGCATTTGGTAGTTTTTTTTCTCTAATAAGCACTTAAATAAGCATTTGTGATTATTTTATCCTTCATTTTCTTTCAAATAAGCATATGTGCACTTGAAAAAGTTGGATGCCAAATGCAAATAAGTGCTCATCCGAATAAGCACTTGTTTTTAAACACTTATTTTTAACATAAGCACTCCCAAACATGGCCTAGGACAGATTAATCTATTAAATGAAGACAAGTATTTTCTCAATCAAAATTTGATTTGTGTAGTCAAAACACCATTTAGTTCAAATATAGTAGTTTTAAGGTGTTTGGAAATATTTTCATCATATGTTCATTGTGCATTCATTCCACAAACAATAAGTCTTAAGCTATGCGGTTATCATTATATGTGTATTAAAATTCACTAATCAAATGCGAACATGGTTGCCACTCACCACATGATTTCAAATTTAAGCACAAATAGGAATGTATGGTTGGTTGAGAGGTGCTTATGAGCCTATATTATCCCTTAGTCCTAAGCAAAATTTTTGTATAACCATTGGATAGATTGAGGCAAAGGATCTTTTAGTGATGCCAGGAAATATGATTTTCATGATGTTAGCATGGTCAACCAATTTTTTTTTAGTTCAAATTAAAATGTTTTTACACTAATGCTCAAATATCACAATAAATAGCAATCTTTAGGGGGTGTAAACGGTATTCGAAAATCTGATTTTGAATTCAATATTCGACATAATCGAATTAAATTCGGAAAATTTGAATATTTAACGGCAAATTATGATATCCTATTCATACCAAATAGTTAATCAGATTCGAATTAGGATATGACCTGATGTGATTCGATAAATATCCGGATTCGATCAATTATTTAATTCTTATATATAATATATAAAATATTTTATATAATAATTAAGTTATATAAATACTTTATATCAATAAAATATTTATTTTATATATTTATTTATTATCTAAAATAATTAATTAATCAAATTCGAATTCGAATCGAATATTCGAATATTTAATCGGATTCGAATATTAATTTTCATTATCCGACGGATATTGAATCAAATTCAGATATCAGATTCGAATTCAGATATTGCCTGATCCGATTCGAATTCGATCCATTTACACCCGTAGCCATCTTATATTTGAACACACTTAATTTTTAGTGATGCTTTCATGTAAAAGAAGACCGAATTTCTTCAATAGTTTTATTCCTTACACCAAATCTATTTCCATCCCTACTTAGGTTCACTTTTGGTGTTGCCTATCCTAGTTCACAATCCTAAGACATGTTAAGGATTCAATCATTACTAACTAAAGGCAAGAATTTACACTCTTTTAATCTTAGGCTAGAAGTTTTTGTCTAGGATCTAGGATGTTGAAATGACTATTTAGAACAGAAATGACTCCTATGAGGCTGGTCATTGCAACTTAATTTTTAGACCCTTTGGTGATACTTCTAGAAAATAAAAGCCTCTTTGCCTTTTGATGTAACTGTTTCTGGTCACGTACCAATTTTTTATGATGTATCAAATTTTTTTTTGGCTAAGTGCCTCACTGGTGGTGAACTACTTGGTGACGAGCTCCCTGGTGGTGAGCTATCAGGTGACGAGCTCCCCAGTGGTGAGCTACCTGGTGACGAGCTCCCTGGCGGTAAGCTACCTCATGACAAGCTCCCTGGTGGTGAGCTACTTGGTGACGAGCTCCCTGGTGGTGAGCTACCTGGTGACGAGCTCCCTGGTGACGAGCTCCCTGGTGGTGAGCTACTCGATGACAAGCCCCCTGGCGGTGAGCTACTTGGTGACGAGCTCCCTGGTGGTGAGCTACCTGGTGATGAGCTCCCTGGTGGTGAGCTACCTGGTGATGAGCTCTCTGGCGGTGAGCTACCTGGTGATGAGCTCCCTGGTGGTAAGCTACCTGGTGACGAGCTCCCTGGCGGTGAGCTACCTGGTGACAAGCTCCCTGGTGGTGAGCAACCTGGTGACGAGCTCCCTGGCTGTGAGCTACCTGGGTGGAGCTCCCTGGTGTAGCGCAACCCGACTGCCCTTTGCATGAGGTGATCTCCTCTCCTTTGTAGGCAGCGGGAGCTGAGGGACCTGTGAGAACTAAATCAGAGGACTTGGGGGTATTTTCCTGGCGGGGACTCTCCGATGCCTAAGTTGGCATTCTGATTGTAGGGAGCTTGGAGAGAAATGAGAGAGCTAGAGAGCAGGGATTACCTCAATTTTTTCATTCTCTCCCCTTGTCTTTGGGGGTCGGAGTCCTTATATAGTGGTGTCCTGTCAAATCAGGCGTAACAACCTCTGTCAAGTCAGGCGTAACCGCCTTTGTCTCTCTGTCGTGGCCGTTACTATCGGAGCTGAGGTGGCAGGTGTAGGCGGCTATACGGCTCTGCCAGTCAAGGGACAACTCTCAAGACTGGCAGGCATAGTGCTGCCTAGCGAGAGACGTGGGCGCAGGTCTCCGGATATGTCAGGTACAGTTGTTAGGCAGGAGATCTTCCTGCGATATGCTGAGCTGCCCCTAAGTGGAGAGCTCTTCGTAAGACGCCAGGATGCCTGTGGCAAGCTGCCTATGCCGAGCTACCTATAAGTGCCAAGCTGCCCTAAGTGGCGAGCTCTTCGTAAGACACCAGGCAGCTTGCGGAGAGGCCAGCTGCCTGTGGTGAGCTGCCTATGCCGAGTTACCTGTAAGTGGTGAGCTCTTCGTAAGACGCTAGGCTGACTGTGGAGTGGCCAGCTGCCTCTGGCGAGCTGCCTATGCCGAGCTACCTGTAAGTGCTGAGCTGCCCCTAAGTGGTGAGCTCTTCGTAAGACGTCAGGCTGCTTGCGGAGTGGCCAACTGCCTATGCCAAGCTGCACAGTTGTCAAGAGGCTGCACTTGGTTTGCATTAGGTGCCAGGTGTCACAATTTCACTAGAGGGCCAAATCAGCCCTCATCATTTGCCCCCCACTCCCGAGCTGAGAGTAACTCAGCGAAGCTTCTTTTGGCCCGTAAATCGATGAGCTAGTAAGTGCTGATCCAATTCCTTAGGCTTTGGGATTTCCTGTATGTAGCGCGCTGCCTACCAATGGCGAGCTGCCTGTAAGGTGAGGAGGTCCCCGCCAGTTCAGTAGTGTAGCCCTTAGGCTATGGGGGCAACTTATAGTTCACTTTTGTTGATTTTGCTCATGTTGAGGAAGCTACTGGGTATTTAGCAATAGTGTGGCCCGTAGGCTTTGTGAATGACTCGTAGTCCACTCTTCTTGACTTTGCCCATGCAGAAGAGGCGACTGGGTCTTAAGCAGTAATGTGGCTCCTAGGCTTTGGGAGCGACTCGTAGTCCACTCTTCTTTGACTTTGCCTGTAATGAAGAGGCGACTAGGTCTTAAGTAGTAATGTGGCCCGTAGGCTTTGCTTGTGAGGTGCTGAACTTACCAAGTGTTGAGCTTCCTGCGAGGTGCCGAGCTGACCAGGTTCCGAGCTACCAGTGAGGTGCCGAGCTGACTAGGTGCCAAGCTGACCAGGTGTCGAACTACCAGTGAGGTGCCGAACTGACTAGGTGGGTGCCTTAGAGCTATGATTGTGCTGCATCAGCTTTGTAATGCCGGTCACTCACTCTGACAAGAAGCTACTAGGAGCTCGACCTTCGGGGGCAGCACTACTAACTTTAGGTCGCCAGCTCACATGGGAGCCTTGGAAGGCTCGACTGGTAAGGGCGCCTATGTAGTCCGTTGGCCGCCAACTCCCACGGAAGCCACGAAGAGCTCATCTTTGTAGGGGGGACCTTGCGGAGAGGACTGATGAGGCTTTATTCGATTCGAAAGTAAAGTTACTTAGTCTATTAGCTCCCTACATAGTCTTTGAGTTCATAAAAAATGTAAACTATAGAGCGAGAGCTTTAATTTCTAAAAAGTGAGGACTTAGCTTTCTAGGAGAAGAGGACTTAACTTTTGTAAGATGAGAACTTAGCTTTTGTAGGATAAGAACTTAGCTTTTGTAGGATGAGAACTTAGCTTTTTGTAGCGTGTTCCCATAGATGGCGCCAATTGATGTAACTGTTTCTGGTCACGTACCAATTTTTTGTGATGTATCAATTTTTTTTTGGCTAAGTGCCTCGCTGGTGGTGAGCTACTTGGTGACGAGCTCCCTGCTAGTGAGCTACCAGGTGACGAGCTCCCCAGTGGTGAGCTACCTAGTGACGAGCTCCCTGGCGGTGAGCTACCTGGTGATGAGCCCCCTGGCGGTGAGCTACCTGGTGATGAGCTCCCTAGCGGTGAACTACTTGGTGACGAGCTCCTTGGTGGTGAGCTACCTGGTGACGAGCTCCCTGGCAGTGAGCTACCTAGATGGACTCGTCATTTGACCTGCTCCTAGGCGGCCTGTAACCCAGGGAATGGTGGAGCTCCCTGGTGTAGCGCAACTTGACTGCCCTCTGCATGAGGTGATCTCCTCTCCTTTGTAGGCGGCGGGAGCTGAGGGACCTGTAAGAACTGAATCAGAGGACCCGAGGGTATTTTCCCGGCGGGGACTTTCGATGCCTAAGTTAGCATTCTGATTGTAGGGAGCTTGGAGAGAAATGAGAGAGCTAGAGAGCAGGGATTACCTCCATTTTTTCATTCTCTCCCCTTGTCTTTGGGGGTCGGAGTCCTTATATAGTAGTGTCCTATCAAATCAGGCGTAGCAACCTCTGTCAAGTCAGGCGTAACCTCCTCTATCTCTCTGCCACGACCGTTACTATCAGAGCTGAGGTGGCAGGTGCAGGCGGCTGCTGTAGAGTATGGCTCTGCCAGTCAAGGGACAACTCTCAAGACTGGCAGGCACGGTGCCGCCTAGTGAGAGACGTGGGCGCAGGTCTCCGAATCTGTCAGGTACAATTGTCAGGCAGGAGATCTTCCTGCAATACGCCGAGCTGCCCCTAAGTGGAGAGCTCTTTGTGAGACACCAGGCTGCCTGCGGAGTGGCCAGCTGCCTATGGCGAACTGCCTATGCCGAGCTACCTGTAAGTTGCCTATGCCATTGCTACAAATAGGTCACCTCTCAATAGGCACACAATAATTGTTACAAAGAACTGCTCCAAGATGCAAGATAACTACTCCATGAAGACCTAGGACTCAAATGGGGATTTCCTCTCTTTATTTTTGACTCAAGGGTTTTCTCTTTTTTCATTTTAAGAGAAACTCATAAGATCACTCTTTTGATAGCTCATGAATTCCTCTTCCTTTTCTTGTAAAACCTTTGGTTTCTCACATGGTTGTTCAGCTCTTTCTTTTTCTTCTCATACATTTTTATTGGCTAAACAATATTGTCATTATATGACTATTTTTTCAATGTAGGAGTTAACCAATCCTTTTTTGGTACTCTTTGAAAGTGATTTTTAACTTGTTTGAAATATTTTCGAAGGAGGAAAGGACCTTGGAGTTCAAGCAGTTAAATATAAATCATGTGAGAATGTTTCCTTCATATAGTAGTTGATTAATATGCTTTGTTAGTCGACTACTAGCCTTAGAGACTTTTAAAATTTTGATTCCAAAGGCCTGTGGATCATTTCTTTAGGCTTTTAAACTTAGTTTTTTATATTTAAGTTCATGAACACTTAAGAACCAAAACTACTTCTAGTCGTTGGTCATTAAGGTTTGGTCAACTGAGTTTGATCTCATTTTATCCCATGTTGTGTATCTTGCCCCCAATTACATCAAGTCTTAATTAAAGAGTTTGGATCTTGATATCTTATTTTCTTCTTTCTTGGTAGCAAATTTTCATCTTACTAATGTTCAAATTATCATCTTTTGTGGAGAGTCTTGGGGTGTTTTCACTACATCATATGAATCAGTTGCTCTTACTTGCCTCATATAAATAATTTCTTCTTCAACTTTGTCAAGTTCAACTAAGGATTGTTTTTCTGTAGTTGCACACTTACTTTTTCAATTTTTTATTACTCTCATTGAGTTTGTTATCATCAAAACACATATAGTCAACACTATTTGCCATATATATTTTAAGATGAGAATTAATATTGTATCTACTACTTCATTATTGTATCTACTACTAATGAATTTGTGACAGCAGTTGAATGAAGATGCTGGGTTAGATAGGCAGATACTATATAATGGTGGGCTATTATTTTTTCTCTTGATCATAATGCTCAAAAATTAGACTTGAATAGAGTTCAAATTTGTATAGATGCTCAGCACATAGTTGATGCCTTAGCATCAAAGAAAAGGGATGTAAAATGGATGAACATGGCATATTTGAAGAAGTCAAGGTCATATTTGGTTCAACACTCACTCATTTTCTTTCTTTACAATGATAAAATTATAGAATGGAAAAAAGGGTAGAAATGGGCAAAATGAGAAAATGTTGCTATGAATCAATGGCTTTTTATTCTGGAAAAGTGAATTCTTTTTGTTGCAAGAATGAAAATAATTTTTGAACCCGTTTGGTTACAAATAAAATAAAACATCATATAATTGTGCTCCATTTTGCTCATTTTCATTCTTTAAAGAATCTTTGTATCATGATTACTGGTATAAAATTTTATTGATGGAGATGGCTGGTGGTCAATATCCATCAGCATAAGTTTTCATGACAGTAGTAATTGACAAATAGTTGACTTCTATCCTTTTGTTGGTAAAAATCTACCTCAGCAGTTTATAACTACCAGTACAGAGCTTTTATGAAGAATGAATATAAGAAACATGGGATACGATTTTTGTGTAATGGGCTCAATTTTCAATCTAAAAGGAATGAGGCCCATGACAAGAATTTTGTAATCAAACAGTCTCATGTTATTCATTCTTGCCCAGAATGAATAAAGAATTAAAGGAATGAGGCTCGTAGCAACAAATCAAACTTGGCCCAAGTTTCTTAGGCTTAAATTTGGTGTATGCATATTTTTTGTATATACCAACAAACAAAAATTGTGTAGTCCATGAAATAGCTAGTAGAACAAGAAGTAAAGGTGATCGAGATCACTAGAGACCCTCTTACTTGGTTAAGAGATGTATTTTGTACTCATCCAATTCAGGAGGTAAATTGTAACACTTGTGACTCTTATTTGAGTTGTTAGTTCCTTTTATTTTCCCCCCAAAAAATGTAAAATAAAGCTCAACACCAATTAAAGCAAAAGGTAAAAAATGAACTAAACTTTATCCTTTTTTGATTTGTACTTCAATGCATGCCTATTAAAGGAAATGAAATTGTATCACAAACAAATAAAGATTATTTAATTATTTTTAACAACTGAAATGACTGAACAGAATGATTTATCACTTTGTCTTTTAGTGGAGAAGTCATTCATTAAGTGGATGGCAAACTCCTAAATGGCTAAATGGAATGTTATATATCTTGGTCGACAAGGTTATATTAATTCAATTATATAATCACAACTTGTTGGTTGATAACATCGAGAAGAAAAGAAGCATAGCAATAGCCACTTCTTTTTCCCATTGGAATATAAGAAAAAGAAAATCAAGGATATCATCTGTTTGCTTTCCTTTTTTGTTAATATCATAGTTAAAATCAAAATATATACTCTATATATCGTAACAAGGAAAGAGTAATGTAGCTCTCTTACCTATGATTTTATATATGTTTAAAAAATTACAAAATTAATCAATTGACATGTTAGGTTGGGAGTGTGATCTCTCCTTTTTTGTTTTTTGTTTTTTTTTTCCCTCTTTTTCTACCACATGACAAATCACTATGGTCCACTTCTATCCTTTCCAATTCCTTAAAATTCCTCCATTTTTTTCTTCCACATTTCCACTGCAAAACTATTTTTTTCTTAAAATTCCCTCCTCCATCTCTCATCATGCTTTCTCTCATTCCATAAAAATATCTCCTATATTGATTTATCTTTTATTTTATTTTTTTGATTTTATTGTTTTCACCTTGAAGAGTGTAGATAAACATGCAGTCTTGACTATTAGAGGTAAATTCTTATTTAGGGACCTCTAACAACTTAAGACTTTAGGTTGAATAGTTCCTTGAGATAGTATGAAAAGCACAAGAGATGCATAGACCTATAATTACCCATATTTCAAGAGGAATAGGCTTTATAATCAGTAAACATGTTCACAGGCTAGGCTTCGGGCCCAATTTTACATTGTATCGGGCTCGGGCTTTGGGCCTGGCCCATTAGAATTTTAATAAAAGTCAAGCTCGATACTAGCCCATGAACAAGTCTAATTGTCAGGGTGCGTGGTTAGGGAGTGTAATCCAATCCAATTGAATTGAATTCTAGGAGGCTCGACTCAAAAGCTCAGAGCTTGAAAGTCAATTCAATCTCAATCGAGTTTTTATGGACAACAATGACCGTTGCCATCTGATTTTAACGCAAAAGTGGTCCATCATCTGAGTCAGATCACCTGCCAATAAAATACTTTCTAACACTCTACCAACATAATCTGACACCACACATCTTATACATTGCAAGTCCCACTTTTATGATGGGCTAGTCTCATGGTGAGATGTGCTGTGTCAGATCATGTTGATAGGGGATTGGGACATGTTTTGTTGGCAGAAGATCTCAACTCCTACAATCTGAAGTATTGATTTAGAGTAAGATTTTTAAAATCGAACTGGACAACGAACCGGTCAGTGGTTCAGTTTTCGGGTAGAATGGCCCGACCGTTCAAACCTAATGGATGACCCATTTTGATAAAAAAAACGGCAAAAACCGTTGGACGGTTCAACTGCCTAGGTTAGCAGTTTGCTGACTGAATCAATGGTTTTTGACAAAATAACGGTTCTAGGGTAAAACAGAACCAATGAACTGACTGGCTCCCGGTTTTTCTGATCCGACCTTCCGGTCCAGTCCGGTTTTGAAAACCATGATTAAGAGTAAAATCTTTAGAGTTCACTTTTGATTAAGTTGGTGGGAACAGACAACTACAAAGGCAGATTTTTTTTTTCAACTTTTTTTTTTTTCTGGAAAGCTATATAACAGCACAATAATGTGGATACGCCTCAGCGACTTAGACTAAGCATCAGCCATGAGTGTTAACTGCTTCCCAAATCAAATTCTTGGGAACTGGGTTGGTGAGATCCCGTGCCTGCAATGCCGCAGTCCTAAGAGTCCCGATTGTTCTCCTGTTAGCTTCCCAGAATGTCAGGCTTGTGTAAGGCAAGTTGTGCTTCTTGCACAGATCCTTCACCAGTGGGGAGACCTTCCTGAAATGGCACCGAGGCAACCGAGGGAACAAATGGTGCTCAATCTGAAACTCCAATCCTCCATGGAACCAGTCCATCCAGGATGGGCACTCAATATCAAGTGTGCCTTTCGTTTGCTTCTCAAACCAGTCATTCCCGCTGGGCGGCCCCAGATAAACGGCCGACGAGAAATGACTCAGGCAGAACTGAACATGTTGAAATCCAGTAACAGCAAGGCTCGCAAGTATGAACATTACCCTCTCACCCCAGTTGGGCAGGCAGGAAACAAGCAAGGAGAACCAAGTCCAGAAGATGAGGATCCCCACAATCTCCTGACCTCTTCTGGGGACCCTTCTCTTGGAGAGCAGAAACAGAAACGCCTGTGCAAATAGATTAATCCGAGCAATGCACATAACAGGGTAGAAAGTCCAATGCTGGTAACTCACCAGAAATCGAGCAACAGAATCGAAACTCATTTTCCTCCCATAAAAGTAAGATGTGAGTGAATTGAAGAATTTCGAGGATACCGCGAACAGGGGAATATGTTGAAGATCTGGGTCGAAATCCAGACTGTTACAGGCAATGTGATGACCATTGTGAATCCATTTCCACCACCCCATGCTGAACCCTGTGAGGCAATTTCCTATAAGAACCTGTGCGAACCGGTTGAGCCTAGGACTTAGCATGATCTGGTAATGCGCAGAATCGTGCCCAAGCCATCCACTCTGAACCCAGAAAAAACCCATCACCCCACCGCAGGCCAGATGAACCCAGACATTGTTAGAAAGCAGAACACCGCAGACGGAAGAAGCAAACATCATTGCCACGAAACAGAGGGAGAAGAAGACACCATGACCTTTCTTCTCAAACAAACCCATTTTAGTGAAATCGGAAACAAGTTTCCTGTAATCCTTGGATACCTCGGAGACATGGTAGTCCTCCAAGTACCCAATAAAGAAGCGATCGAGAAGTTTCCATGCAGTACCCGGATGATAAGCGACGAAAGCATCTGTGACGTCCTGACCGGCGAAATTCAGGAGTGGAGTGTCACCTCCCGGGTGATTTTTAATCCAATCCGTTACGTCGTAGACCTTTCCCTGGATAGAGATCCAAAGATCTCCGGCTTTGTTATGTTTCCTGAGCTCATCGCTTGAAATGTACCTCCTCTCTCCCTCCATTGTAAAAACCAAAACAAAGTGAAGAACCCAGAACTTAGAACTCAAAACGCCCTCAATACCCCTCCATTCTCATTTCTGGTTTTAGGAGGGATTTATAGGGAAGCTTCGGGGTACAGCGGGACAAATTGAACAAGTTACAGAGTATAATTTTTAAAACAACAAATCATTTCAAACAAAAAGGTCTAGCATAACCGAGGGAGCTGATATGGAAAAGAAATGATTACTCATGAATGGTTCTACTGAGTTTATTTGAATAACAGTGTTCATTGCTTACGTGGTTACTAATGGCAGTTGTCAAACAACATTAAAAAGCCTTCGTGAACCACTTTTTCATAATTTTAAAGATAAATGAAATATAAACATTTTTGAAATAAAAGAAGTCATATCAAACATCCCCTTAATGTTTTAAAAATTGACACTAAACTGGAACCATTTTAGCCACTCGGGTAGCCAAATCAGCTGTTCAACTGTGTACGTACATCCTAGTATGTATTGGGAACATCTCCCCTACTTTTAAGTTATTATTCATAGGAGATGTTCCCAATGTACGGTGGATGTGCATATGAGGCACCCAAGTGTGAAGAGCAAATCCCATTTCCAATCAACATAACATACGATGCTTTAAAAAGAGATCGGATCTGTTCCTCACAAGTGAGGCTCCTCACACACACACACATCCTATCGTACACTGGAAATACCTCCTTTACTTATTTGTTATTATTCACGGGAGATATTTTCAATGCAGGATGGATGTGCATGTGAGGTGCCCATTTGTGAGGAACAGAAAAAAATATATTAAAATAAAAACTTGTTCAAAAAACCATTGTTTATGCCAAATGAGTTGATGGTTTGACTGCCCAAATCCTCTCTGATCAATTCAAAGTATTTTTAGGAAAGTAATAGTATGGGGTTGAAATGGAACTAGTACCTTAACCAATTTCTAGGCCAAATGGTCTAACTGTCTAGATCAACGTGGGTTTTAAAACCTTGATTCTAATCATTCTTACTCTTATGGTGATGATGGGCAGAATTTACTATGAGCCCCATTGTAAAGGTTATTGCGGCAGTTATTACAGTTGTATTCAATTACTCACTTTTTTTTTTCAAATTTTTTAATATCTTACATCAAATTTTAAAGAAGTAATTTAAAAAATTTTAGATAATAGGTTGGTTAAGCTTGTCGAATAATCACTTTTAAATTTTTTTATTTTATATAAAGCGAATATTTGCTTTAGTTGTTAAGGGGGCTCATGGTTCGGTTAGCCGAACCATAGGGCATTTTTTGGAATCGAACTGGTACTATCTGATTTTGGAAAACAGGTAACTAGAACCAAAATGAAATCACCAGTTAATCAGTTGATTGGCTCGGTTCATTGATTTTTTGGGTTTTTAGTTTTTATGATATATGTTATAAAAAATATATAAAATATATATAAATATATGTATACCAATCAATTCAGTTAACCGATTTTTCAGTTTGATTTCGATTGATTTAATTTTTTGGTTTTTTTCTCACTCCAATGGGTTGTGTTGCAGGTTATAAGGCTTGCCAAAAAAATTTTATTATTTATCATACACATGGAAGCCGAGGGCCCAGCTTTCCAAGAAAAAGCCCACAAGAACCAAAAGAATGATAGTTAACGCCTAAAAGGGAGGTGGGGATGGTTGATACGAATGGTAGTTATAGTTTTACAGGTGAACGCTATAAATGTGTCTAAACTTCTTTTAATTGTTAAAAAAAAAAGGAAACTTTTTTATAATTGTATCAAAGGCTAAGTTTAGGAGTACTTAAAAATAATCATTTATTCGAATAAACATTTATTTTGGATTGGGACTACACCAATTAGTACTTGTTTGCATTTAAGAAATAAGCCCAAATATGAATTTATTTGAGAAGAAAACTAATATTTGGACTTATTTTTAAGTGTTTATTTTCTTTATGGCATTTTGAAATAAGTGTTTATTTCATCAAACCTCATAAACACTTATTAGAATATTAATAAGAATTTATTTTTCAAATAACCACTCCCAAACTCCATAAATGAATATTGATTAATTAGTTGGGTCATTCCAATGGGAGACATCCAAACACGTATCCACTGAATGTGGATTTCCACCTCATGGAAATTAAGAACATTTTCTCTTATAAGTAAAAGCATACAAGTATAAAAGATATTCCCAATGTGTAGGCAATTCTGCCTCACTCACAACTGTAACAGGCTACCACCTACCAATACACGTGAAACACCATGGATTGATATCTGATATGTGGTCTTGTTGGAGGCATTTCAGCCATCAGCCATGGTATGAGTGGCATTGATGATGCTTGCAACCGTGCATTAGGAACATTTTCTCATAAATGAAAACGTACAAATACAGGAGATATTTTCGATGTACGTAACAACTCTATCTCATTCACAGTTGCAACAGGCTACTATCTACCCCTTGTGGTGATGAACCATCATTTGATTTCTGATTCATGGCCTTGTTGGTGGCATTTCATTCATCAGCCATGGTATGAGTGGCATTTATGATATTTGTCCATGCAACCCAGGATGAAATAACCCTTTATATGGGTACTAATTACAGGACCATGGGATGGCCATTCAATTAGGAACTAGTTGTTTACTTTGATGTCTGACGTCTGAAGGTGTTATATGAAGAGATATATTGGTATTGATAAACTTTTCTTTCCTCTAAATTTTGAATATAAAGAATGTTATTCTAAATTTTAAATTTTAAAAATTGTTAAATATCCATTTTAACCGTATATATATTTTTTTCATGTTTTGAAGGTATCATTAAAAAACAAAAGGTTGTAAGGTTCTTTTTTAAGAGATAAGAGATAAGAGGAAATGAATATGTATTTTCCTCTTAAAGTTATAAGATTCCTCTTAAGAGATTAAAGTTAAGAGGAAATGAACAAGCCCTCAGTGTCTTTGATCAGTGGAGCAAGTAAGGATCATGGTTCAATGAGCATGTATATTGGAAGGGATGTGTCGATACTTTGAATTTTGTGCTTTTTGTTGTTTTTTTTTTTCAAAATTTCACTTGAAGGCTATTTTTTGTTATTTCATTATTGAAAAAAGAACTTCTAAAAATACATTAAGAAAGGAATATCATTGAGCAAAAGATATGATACTTGAACCTTGGCAAAGACCAAGGAAAAACACATCCAAACACCTATACACATATATGGACACATGTAAATTGTCATAGTAGATAGGGATTGAAACTAGGATTAGATTAATCGAGATATGCTATTCCATAGGGATGCAAGCTGATCAAATCAAATTTGAATTAGGGTATATTTGAATCCGATCCAACATTGTTCATGTCAGATCCAATCTGATATGGAGATACGATAGTATCTTATAAGACTTGATTTGAATTCAAATCCTCTTGGCAAGTTGGATCTTTGGATATTATCTGATCCAACTTGTTTTCTTTAAAAATTAATAGATTATTAAAATAAAAAATAAAATATACTAATTTAAATAAAGTAAAAATAAAAATTCAAGTACTTTTTAATTATTTTCATCATATATATACATGTTTTTTTATAAAAAATAAATAATAGAACAAATTTATAAAAATATAATATAAAATTATATTTATAAATAAATAAATAACATATATATGGATTATATATATTTTATATTTACAAATATATAATATATACCGGATTGAATAGGGGTGATCCGAATTCGACCAAATAGGATTGGATTGGATCATGATCCAATCCATTTGCACCCCTACTGTTCCAGGTTTGGTAATTGGCCATTTGACCAACCAGGCCAGGCTGAGCTTTACATGCTTAAGGCTTGGGTTTTAGGAATGCTAATGTGGTTTGCCCTAGCAGTTGGCATTTAGTGGTCTAGGTTGGACCAGTCTAGACTTAATGTTTGAAAGTATTTATTGGATTGGATTGGACCTGGTTCATTTGTAATGGATTTATATTGGATTGGGTTAGATTGAAGTAATATCAATTTTTTTTTGATAAATTAGATTGAACTAATATCCAATCCATTGATAGAAGATAAGAGTATGGGTGTCAATGGACCATGCTTGGATTAGACCCAATCTAAATTAAAACCAATTTGAATAGATTGGACAGTCCAGAGACATTGAATTGGACCAATCCGGAATGATCCAAAGTATTCATTGGATTGAATTGAACCTGGTCCATCTATAATAGGTTCATATGAACTGGGTTGGGTTGGGCCAATATCCCATCCATTGACAGCCCTACTATACTGGTCCTAAATGTGGGGACTTGAAATCTAAATAGTCGTCTGAAATGCCTTAATTGAGAGCGGGCCAGTTCTCGAAATCTTAGCACGACAGTCATTTCAAAATCCTTGCAAGGATATACCTTTTATTTCCACTTCAATAGCTTGATCCAAAAACAGACCTTAATTAGATTAGAGTAAAAAGAAATATGGTATATCAATAATAAAACTCTAAATGCTTGGATATAGGGGTGGATTCGAGCCGAACCGAGCCGAATACTTGGCTATTCGAACTAGAGACTTGAGCTCGAGCTCGGCTCAATTCATAGCTTGCAAGTTCAACCTTGAATAAAAACCAAGTTTTTTTTGAAAATAAAAATTATATGTATAAAATTATATTTTCTATTTTTTAGACAAAAATTTAAGAATTATAAAAATTATTTACTATTATACATAAAAATAAAAATATTAATATATAATAAAATTATTTATTATATATTTATATATGTATGTATGTATGTATGTATGTATGCATGTATGTATGTATGTATGTATGTATGTATGCATGTATGTATGTATGTATGTATGTATGTATGTATGTATGTATGTATGTATGTATAACAAAAATTATTTGTTTAATACTAGGCTCCTAAGCCTCATGAGCCGAACTTTACTAGGCTCAAGCTTAACTCGATTAGTAAGCGAGCCTATTATCGGGCTTGAATTCAACTCGAAGCTCGGTTTAAACTGAGCCAATTTTCACGAGTCGAGATCGAATAGGTCATGAAAGGCTCAACTCATGGCCACCCCTATAGATGGATTATAAACTTAGAAAGAACACATAGGAAAGAACTAGAAGGCCAGGGGTGCAATAGTCCCTATTGATATTTCACTTATAATTTGGCCCCATCTATGTTTATTAATTTTTGAACTGCAATCCATGTTTATTATGATGTGTTTGGTCGCAGTGCAATTTTATTTGCATGAGGACAAATTTATGGGAGTGCAATTTTATTTGTATTGCAATCAAACAAAATAATCTAAAATTTGAAACAACAATTAGTAACAATTTACACTCAAATAATTTGCACTACCGTAATTTTGTACCAGTGCAAATTTATTTGCATTGCAGCCAAACATAACCTTAGTTTTTGACCCCCTAACATAAAATCCTGACTTCACCCTTCGGTAGAAGTTAGGAGTTTAGCTCTAATAGGTGATAAAATGAGAAATGAAAAGATGGTTCTACATACAAGACCATTCATAATATCTATTAGGAAAAGTGATCTATCACAAGTTAAAGGAGCTGAAAGAGCCACGGAGGATTATGATGGAAGTACGAAAAAATGATTGAAACACCCATAATTTAAGGACTGAAAAGAAAGGACTGATGAAACGGAATTCATGTAACCGACCCAGGTAATGATGATGATGATGACAATGATGCAACTAATGATGATGATGATGATGATGATGATGATGATGATGATTTAATAAGAGGCCCTTGCATGTGTAGGACTAAGACCCTACTAAAAAATTAACATTGGGAAATGCTATATGTCCGTTACACATCCTTGCTTTGATGTTATTCCCATCTAACACCAATTCAATATGGTTGCAAACTCCATATCTTATGAGAATCTTTTCAATTTCCTGACATTGGCATATAGAAGTTCGACCAGAACATAAGCAGGGCTGTCAACGATACCCGATCATCTTAGGCTGCATTTGTCATTCTTATTTTAAGGACTTATCTCATTTTTACAGTTAAAAATCCAGTGTTCATAGAGGCATTTTAACTACAAAAAGGAGATAAGTCCTTAAAATAAGGAATGCCAAATGCATCCTTAGTATCTGCATGAGTATATGTATATATAAAATAAAAATTAGCATATATTTATTAATAAAATTATCATTTTCAGTAAAGATTCATAAAAACCATTTTTTATTTGTTTTATTATCTATATGCGAAATATAGAAGTCATTATTGATTCATTTAATTAATAAAATATAATAAGTTGGTCAACTTTTAGTCTAATTTAGGGGTGGATTCGAGTTGAATATCTGGCTATTCGAATTTAAATTGGTAGAAAAACATTAGGTTTGAGTTAAGGTTGGAGCTCATTTTGAGCTAGAAACATGAGCTCAAATTAGGTTCAACCAAGGTTTTAAAAAACGATTTCAAACCATAACCATTCTGGCCACTGGTTTGAAAATGGCCAAAACTGTTGCACGGGTTGGACAATTGATGGTTCAACCACCCAGGTCAACGAGTCACTAACTAATTCAATGGTTTTTTGGCCAGGGACCAGGTTTGGGGTAAAATGGAACTGGTTTCCTGGATGGTTCCTGGATCAAATGGTCCAATCGTTTGGGTCAAAAGTGGTTCGAAAACATTGGGTTCGACTCAAAATCTTTGTTCAACTCGGCTCAAGCTCGATGTTGAGCCAAGCTTCATGTAAAAAATAAAAACCATACGTATAAAAAATTTAAAAATTATATACATATAGAAAATAAAAGCATTATGTATAATATAAAGTTAATTAGGCTCATAAACTTCACGAGGCCGAGCTTAAGATCTGAGCTTCATTGAGCTTAAACTCCACCCCTAATCTAATTTACAAAGGATGCAAAATATGCATATTCAATCGGAACATTCACAGGATCAGGTTCATAGATCTGATCCCAATAATCCGACTGCTAAGAAAGCTGTTGTTATTACCCACTAAAGGCCATAGAATTAAAAAATAGCGGCAACTTTGAAGATGAGAGTCTCCATTTATATAATTTTAAATTAAATTATTTAAGGGTGTGTTTGGTAGGAGTGCAAATGTTAAACTGTTGTAAATTTGTACTCTAGTTAAGATATGCATTTGTTTGATAAGGGTTAAAAAATACATCAGTTTTTTATGCAAAAAATGTGTTTGGACTAGGATTTGCATTGGAAATAAGTGAAAATATTGCTTCTTCAAAACCAAATAAAATTTTACTCTCATTGCCAGTCGAAGTAAATAGGCATACCCGTTGTATCGATTTTGATTAGACCTGGCAAAAAGTTGACCCAACCTGCGGACCCGAGCCAACCCGACCTGAAAAAACAGGGTTAGGTTCTCATATTTAGCTACCCGAATGTGAAAATGACCCAACCCGATCCAATCCGAAAAAACTGGGTTGGATTAGGTTGGGCCATGGGTCAACCCGCTGATCCGATTGTCAAGTCTAATTTGGATTATTTATGCATTATTAGAAGTTTCTACTCTTTAATTTTTTCTATTTAGTTTTTACTTTTTATTGTTTATTCTTTAAATCATTAAATGTTCGAGTTTTTTTATTTTATATTTGGAATTTTAAGGTTAATTCTTTTAATTTTGACATTTTTCATGTAATTTTTCTTTATTTTTTTAAATTTAATTATTTTTTAGGATGACCCAAATTGACCCATGGGTCAATCCTAACCCCGAACATTTAGGGTCAGGGTCTAACATTTGACAACCCAACCCGAAATTCAACCCTACCAGAAATCAACCCGAAGTACGTTTGACCCAATCTGAACACGACCAACCCAACGCAATTGCCAGGTCTAATTTTGAACTTTTCCTCCAAAACCCTCTTTAAGAGTTTGAGAGAGAAGAGACCGATTCTGAGCTATGATATAGGTAACGATCTTTTCCTTCGATTTCTGTAAATGAAAAAAGTAACTCTATTATTACTTCGATCTATTGAACTCTTATTTTGATTTTTTTTTTTCATTTATAGGTTGCTTGCCTCGTCGGAACAGAGATCCAACTTATCCAAATTCACCGATCTGCCTTTATTTTCAGAGAGGTAAGTCTAATCGTTGAACACCGCTGAATCTCCTCTCCTTATCATTAGTTCAATGGGTTCTATCATTTGCTTTTGATTTCTTATCGTTGTTCTAGCTTTTTGATATGATTTCCTGTTCAAAAACCATTTATCTTTGCCAATAAATAGCGATAATCTATTTTGTGAAAATGAAAAGGGCGTCGATCTTTAGTTTTCATCTCAGTATCTGTTAATGCCTAGTAATTTCTCTATCTCTTTCTCTCCTGTTTAGTATTACTCTCATTATCCTCGGGACTACTCTCTAATGGTCTTTGTGTATTGGTTTTGCTCTAAGTGTTTGTGTTATCAGGAAATAAATAAAATAAAATTAAAGGAAAGATGTTATGCTTCGCTCCAAGTGTATTGGTTTTGAAGTGTTAAGAGCCGATACAACTTTTACTTTGCACCACAAATTGTTAGAGGCAGGCGCCTCAAGCCACTGTACTTTTCAAGGGAAATAGTTTCTTTAAGAATGGGTAGAATCGGTGAAATGAGTAAGAAAACTATTAGAAGCTATTAGGGATTAGGGCTAATTTGAGATTTGAATTGACCTGTTGAAGCAGAAAAACAGAACAGGCGAGTTCTCTTTAGTCAGCTCAAAGAAGGCTCTGAAACTGTTGTTGCATGTTGCCTACAGAATCCATATCCTCAAGTGGTTAAAACCAAAGAGCATGTGAGTGCTCAGGTTCAAACAGGAGATTTTTTCTTCAAATTGCTAGTTTTTTATGGTTGATTACCCATAGCTTTATAACGGTTGAATAGAATTACCATCAGCGGATCTGCTATGGTTGGAGTGCTTCCATCTTGTTGTAAATGCTTCCATCTTGTTGGATACATGCTCTAAGGCTGAGCTTTGAATACTTGAAAAGTAATGGGCAGCTGATAAATATCTCTTTGTGACCCACCTAAATATTTGGATTTTGGAATATGATTACCTTCATGCTTTATTGTCCTAGATGCATTACTTTTCTCATTTTCATGAATATGATGCATATATAGTATCCATAAATAGTTTTGTTGAAAATAAAACGTCCTAGATTTTTCCTTTCCAAATGTTGCTTGTTAGTTGATTCAGCTATTTGTGTACTTAGGTCCCTTACCAAAGTCCTAATTTCAAGCTCCTTAATTCAAGCAACAAGCTGAAGTTTTAAGGTAGCATTTTGTTTCTTTGCATCCTCAAGCTTCAACTGGATATCAGAATCAGAAGCAGCCTCAAGTTTTGCAACTTCAACTTGGGTCTGGACTTTGTGAGTTCAACAACTTGGTTCTCAAGCTCAAATTTCACAAATTCCCATTCACTGGTTTCTTTTTTTTTTTTTTTTTCTGTTATTAAAGTGAAGGTGTCATTTGCATTCTCATGCCAAGAAGCAGAAAAAAGTTTTGATTTTTTATTTCTTATTCTTCTAGAATTTATAATAAAAAAAAGTTTTTATTTTTTATTTCCACAAAAATTGTATTGTTATTTGAATCAGTCAAAACAAATGAATTGAGTGGGCGAGTAAATCATGAACCACTTTACATTCACATGAACTGGACATTTTTGTTTTGTACTCTACATATTTGTATTCATTTTCCCTCCAAACGCAGCCTAAACAATTCACATCAATATCCAACCCTAATTATGGAAAACAGAATTTCATCAAGAGTTATCATGGAGTTGCCAATTCTAATTTCTCCAGCTGCCTAGCATTACTTGGGATTTGCTTCTCATCATGCTATATAAAGGGGTATATATGTAACAAATCACGAATGAACATGCAAGTATGCAACTACACTAGTATAGGGCCTAAAATTAGGAATTTATTTTAATATTATGAGAAAGACTCTCTAAATTGTGTTAGGTTAGGTAGGGAGTTTCCTTGTATGATCTGCCCTAATTTTACAACGTTGCATGTCACAAACCCAAATCATCCACAATAGGGGGCCCTGTGGTTTGGCTATTTGTTGAGTCCTCTAGTCCAAGTTAACCCTATAACCCCCTACATTGAGTCAGTCCGGTTAGAACTTAGAAATTTGGATAGGGTAGTCACCCAATGTTGGACGTGGCTGCGTGAGAGGGGTGGGCTTAGATATGGACTTGATCCTACTCATTAAAGGCGCTTGTTTGGTTTTTTGAAAGGTCACTTAATTGTGTAAGTGCACTATAGGTGTTTCTTGATAAATAATTAATTAGGTAAGTTCATTTATCCATGCCTTTTTAAACAGAAACTCACATTTTAAAGTGACAATTAAAATTATTATAGGCCCATTTGGCAAGTCATTTTGAGAAGATCTTCTTGTAGTTTTGACAGTCAAAAAACACATTGAACCAGAAATCCGTGCATTGTTTCAGGTCTTTCCGTGTGAGATTTAAATGCGAAAGGCATGGCAAGCTTCATTTGGAGCTTCCTGAAATCAGCCCAAAATGGGCTTTGCATGTCTTTTTGGCATCCCATCTTTTGGCGGCTAGATCTTCCGCGTGCCAAACGAAAATAGATCGATTTTTAGTTTTTCCGGCTTGTAAACAGTCAATAGAACATGCGGAAAGACACGCCAAACAGGCCCTGCATTAAAGAGTACAAATATACAAATACTAGACCTGTTCATGGGCCGAGCTGGGCTCGGGTCGGGCTTTTACTGTGTATTAACAAATTTTTCTAAAGCCAGAGCCAGAGCCTGGCCCGACCATTGGGCCTACAACTTGGGCCCGAGCCCGGCCCTCATAAAAAGCCCGAAGCCCGAGCCTGGGCCCGGGCCCAAAATTTAGCCTATACTATTACTGTTATTAATGTTGAAGCAGCTGAATAGAGAGGGAGAGGGATTAAAATTATAAAGAAAAGAATAATATATATATATATATATATATATATATATATTAAAGTATAAATATATATTTTAATAAATATTATATTATTTATATATTTTATATAATCTATAATACTAAGTCGGGCCGGGTTGGGATCGGGCCGGACTTTTTTGACAAATCCCAAGCCTGGCCCGAAAACACAGTCGAGCTTATTGTGTTAGGCTCGAGGTCAGGCCCGTGGGCCTAATTATATGACCAAGCCCGGCCGGGGTGCGGGCCAGGCCATCGGGCTACCCGGCCCATGAACAAGTCTACAGAATACATATTTGTACTTTTGCTCCTTCCAAACTGTGTGTTGGAATCTCCTGCCCTCGTTTTTATGCCATAAGCACTTCCATTCATTTGACAACACATCATTGGAGAACGGGGCTCTTCATATTGTGCATATGCTAACTAAATGGCTCTTTGTTAAATTTTCATATTTTTAAAATTACAAAGGCTAAAAATAAATAAGAAATGCCCAAGGAAAAGAAAATCCATTCCTAGTAGAGAAAACCAAAAAACGAAGCCCTTCAACTTCCATTCATAGATGTTATGTTTGAATACAAAATTAAAATAAAAACCATTTGTAGTAGAGAAAACCAGAAAAAGAAACCCTTCTTCAACTTTCATTCTTGGATAAAATATGGATACTCTGAATAAAAACATCTGAGTTAAAGTCATAAAATTTGTATTTTGCGGTGAAAATGATAGACAATCATGAAATAACATTTTTTTTTTTCATCATAAGTGTATCCAATAATGCTATAGGAGATTAAGAGACAAAAATAAAATTCTGAGAATAGATTGAAAATCTTTGAAAAAGACGAAAAGTTTATATTAGAAATGAGAAAAAAAGGAAAATACAAAAGCAAACAGAAAATTCTAAGAACCTGTGAAAAGAGAAAAAAGCTTGTTTACACAAGTTACCTGAATGATACTTGTGGAAGAGCTGCTCTTACCATGTATGGTAGTGGGAAAAACAATGATAGGGCCATCGAAACTCGGTTTGTATTGCAGATACATACATCTAACGCCCAAGTATGAGCACTTCGGATATATTTCTTATTCAAATTATTACTTCATATTTGTCTACATTTTTGGAAGCTTTCTTTTTTGAGATTTTGTGGGGGAAGTTGGTCAATAGAATTTTGGTTTCCATTAACTATGAATCTTATGTTCTATTTTCAGATTTATGTGTAAAATTTATTTTCTTGGGTATCACTTACTTGGTTAGTGGGTAAATAACTTTTCCACCTAGGAGGAAGGTTGCCAATACTTGAATGAAACAAAAATGTCACTTTTAATAATAGATTTTTATAGTTAAAATTGTCATTGCTATTTACCTAGGAGATAAAAGAACATGGATAAATGCACTTAATTAGATAAGTCTTTCCCAGAAAAAAACTTACCTAAGTAATTGCATTTAACTGAATAAATAACTTATTGAAAAGCAAATAGAGCCATCATGTTTTTATTTTCATCTTCATCATAAAATACAGTTTGCCCAAGATTGAAGTCTGTATATCCAAGAGTTCTGCCCGGAAGATTGAAGGAATACGAGTGCTGACAAATGGCTTAATTCCACCACTCGATGAAACAGGCAGTTGTTAATGGCGGATAACTCTAGGGTTTTGTGGAATTTCCTCCTTTTTTTTCAGTTTTTTTTTTGTTATTTTTCGAGTTTCAAAAATAAAACTATTATAACTTAACTACCAATGTGTGGAATTTCCTCCACACCATGGTTTTTAAAAACGAACCGGTGACCAAACTGGTCAGGGGTCCGGTTATCGGTTTGAACGGTCCGATTGTTCAACTTGAACGGCTAGCCTGTTTTGACAAAATAAAAAAATATATAAAAAATAAAAAAATTGGAAAACGATCAAAACCGTTCGAACGGTTAACCAGCCAATTCAGCGGTTTGCTAACCAAAATCAACAATTTTGAGAGAAAAAACGGTTTTGGAGGAAAACGATGACCAGTTCCTGATTTTTTCGGTCCGACCGTCTGGTTTGATCCGGTTTTAAAAACAGTGCTCCACACATTGTGAACAGGGTGCCCATGCAAATACATGACATGACATGTTTGATTCTGATTAGAAATACACCTTTGCAGAGCAAGGTTTAATTGAACACTCTGACTGTTTAGCGGGCTGTGGAACTGAAATCAATACTAAAGTTTCACGCCAGTAATAAAATATATAAGACTCACTTTTCACAGTGGGGCCAATGAATTTATCTCTCTGCCGGCACCATTCTCAGGAATCAAGAGATCCGGGCTCTCCAAACTGAGCCTTATGTGTTCAATTGTATATTTTAAAAGTGGTCGCCCATAGTTAACTATCGAGTAAAAAAAGAATTATTTATAATATTAGAAAAATAGAATAAAAATTCGACACTGAGGTCTAAATTGAATACAAATTCTGATTTGGCAAACAAATTTAAAAGTTTGAAAATAAGAGAAAATGGATATGTTGAAAAAAAAAAGAAATGCCGGTAAATGCTAAAGTAATTGACTATTGCCATCTGATTTTAATGTGAAACTGGTCCACTAGGGGAACTTTAAGTGTTTTTTGAGTGGACCTGTTTACGGGCCATGCTTCAGGCTTGGAACATTCAAATTTTATACTGTTTTGGGCTCAGGCTTCGATCGATCGGGCCTATTCAAATTTTGACAAAAACTCAGCCCGAATCCAGCCCATGTGAGGTGTAACAATACTAACAGTCTTCAATTGGGCCCACATATTGCAAGTGATTTTATTCAGAGGATCGGGGTGCAGGCCCAAATATGAAATATATAAGCAATTTTTAATTTAAAGGCAAAAATTTTGAAGTATGATCCCATTATGATACTCTCATACTCCTAATGCACAGTATAGCTTTGTCCTTGTACGTATAACAATACTAACAGTCTAAGATCAGTGTATCTTGAATTCTGGATCCCCTAATCCTCAAGTCTAAGAAATAAGAACATTTTAGCTAGGAATGGCAATGGAGTATGGTACTATGGTATCCCTGAAAATTACCTTTTTCATTTTCCAACCTACACGGATACCTTGATCCCAAATTTATTCTAAATTCGTTTAACTTTTTCTCTCAATTTTTCAAACTCGTCTCGGCCCGAACCCGTTAAACCCATAATGGCCCGTTTCACCTTGGTAGCATTAACATCGAGGCTATTGCATTGGTGATTAGCCTCTGGAATGGATTTGTGTTCTTGGGTTTGATGGCCTTATCTCTTTTTTCCGCATGTGTGTGTGTAATGTTTTGAAAATTGTAAATGTACCATAAATCGTAAAGAAAGTTGAATCAAATCAAATCATGAATCGTATTGTAAATCTTAAGGTTATTTCTAACTTTTACGAATTTCTCAAAAATTATTAGAAGGCTATATATATACAGGAAAGTGATTTTATCCTATTTTTAATCAATATCCACCATATATATACCTAAAACAATAGAACTTACTACATACAATAAAAACCTAATCAAGTTTGACTTAGTCTTAAAAACATGAATAAATCATTTTCTAGCAAGAGCTTTAAAAAACTTAAAAAACTTCCCTTAGCTAATCTAAATATAAACAAAAAAATAAAAATAAAATGAAAAACTAATTCTTAATTGAATTTATTTGAATTGTAGTGAATCGTGAAAAATGTAGAAGTCATAAAATTTATGAATCAAATTGTAGAATTAAACAAAATTTGTAAAATTTATGAGTCCCACATTATACACCATTTTACGTCCCCAAATTATAAATAACCAGAATTTGGTAAAAATAAAGGTCTGTTTGTTCTGGTCTCATGTCATGTTTTTTTCGGCATCTAAGGGTGTCAATGGACCGGTTTTGGATTGGACCCCATCCAATCCGAAATCAATTTGGACGGATTGGATGGGTCAACAAGATATATTAGATTGGATCATTTTGGTCCAAAATATTTATTAGATTGGATTGGACCTGGTCTGTCCATAATAAATTTATATTGGATTGTGTTGAATTAATCCAATATCTGGACCATTGATATAAGATAAGAATATAGGCATCAATGGATTAGGTTTGGATTGAAACCAATTTAAATCAAAACGAATTTAAATAGATTTAACGGTAAATGATTCAAAATAAAAATATTTATTGGATTAGATTGAACCTGATCATTTATAATAGGCTAACATTGGACTGGACCCCTGCCGGCATCCATAGATTTTCCCTTGTAATTTTGTTAGTTTCTTATTTTTATAGTTGTGGTTTTGTTTAACAGAATGCTTACGCGGAAATGAACGAGTGGCAGTGTCGTCTGTATATTTGCTCCTTTTCAGAGGCCGGGAGCAGAGAAAAGGCCAAGTGGTATTAAAGTCATTTTCTAATTCAGATTCTTGTCCCTTGAACCTTGGCCACCGTCCATTTATTTCTTTGACCCCTCCAAGGCTCCAAGGCCCCTTTGTCTGCTCCTTTCCTCTTAAACAATAATAATTTATTACTGCAATTTTGAATGAAAGAGACATGCCCTTGTTCTATGTGTAGCCCCCGGCCGATGGCTTGAGAAGTTTGGGACCCACAACCAAACAAACCATTGGTGGGTCTGGAAAACTAAAAACCTGAAATTTCTATGTGAAGATGAGAAGTTTGGGACCCACAACCAAACAAACCATTGGTAGTTCTCGAAAACTAAAAGCCTGAAATTTCTATGTGAAGAGGTGTTTAGGGTTAAGTGCATTGCAATTCAATGCAGATTTCTGAATGACAGTCCCCATAGCCTATAAATAGTCCCCCCGCCCCATATAAATCGCATCATACCCATGAATTTGACATCAATTCATGGTCAGGATTTATCTCATGTACAGTAGGGCTAAAAATTCTGAGTTGGACTGATCAGTCATTCTCCCTTGTATTTATGGTATATATCTTCTTCTAAATTCCTAAAAATGTTTTCTAGATTATTGTCCATTAAGGCTGTATTTGGTTGCTGTGCAATTTTATTTGCACTAGTATAAATGTATAAGAGTGTAAATGAAAAAAAAAAAAGTAAATTCTTGTTTAATTTTGTTTTGGGTTTTACTTTATTCTGCTTTGTGTCATAATTTACTTCTTTTATACTGCAATCAAATAAAATAAACTAAAATTTAAAACAAAAATAGGTCAGAATTTACACTCAAATCATTTGTATTGCCATAGTTTTGCATCAGTGTAAATCAATTTGGATTGCAGCCGAACACAGCCTAAATGCTTATCCATTAGATTGATTGGCATGCCCAGTGCCCCTTCTCTGGAATCTGGATGGGTTTATACCGTTTTCCTGGAAGCTTCCTAAGAAAAAGGAGGCAGTCAAGCTATAGACTATAGTGGGTGATTGGCTCCAAGTTTGGTATGTTAAGGGTGGTGGTCAGTCTGCAAATCAAAAGTAGTTTTGTATTTAGCAATCTTTATCCTGTGCCTAAAATAACATGAGATACATGATCGATATTGTAATTACTGTTAAGCAAAGACTAGCAATTATTCCTTGGTCCTGCAAGAATGTTTGTTTCTGCTAGAGGTAAGAAAAAGAACATAATAGTAAGAGAAAAAGAAGATTTTGACAACAGAATAGATATTTCATACACAAGTGCTGGTATTTGCATTATCAAACCCTTGCATTGATAATGTGGTTTGCTTTCCCAATTAATGAAACTATGGGCTACTGTTAGCCTTTTTGCACCAATGATAAATCAAAGTAAAAAAGCTTTGAGCCTAGAAGCGTGGCCCTGTAAATGGTCCAAAAAAAACCATGTGCTGCTCTCTTTCTCTCTCTATATCTATTTATCTATATATCTATATCTATCTTATATATATATATATTGATATTGTTTAAAACTCATTATGTATGAATTTTTCACATTTTTCTTAAATTTGTTATGACTTTTTAAAACCACCAGAGTCCCATCAGTAAATTTCATTATCTAAAACTCACCTTTCATTAGATTTCCCTTAGTGCATCGTTAGTGATTATTAACAGTTGTCGACATAAGCATTTGAGTAAGTAAATTATATGATATGACCAATCAAACTTATTACATTTTTCATAAAAAATTACGCCTGAACTGAGCCTAGGCCCAAAATAGACTGCAGCAATTAGGGGTAATTTTGTCCTAAAAATATTTAATAAGGTTAACTAATCGTTTAGGAGTAATTTGGTAATGTAAAATACTTAAATGAGTACATAGACAACTTCTATTAATAATCACTAATTGTGGTTTAATAGAAATCTTAACAGAAGGGACTCTTTGGAGGTTCTGAAAAGTCATGGTGAGTTTTAGAGAATATCCCTTATTTTTTAAGAAAGCTTTTCATTAAATGCTCGATGAAAATTAGTGGGTAATACATTTATTAAGAGAGTCTGGATCATCTACCAACAAAATATGTTCCAATACCTTCCTGACATGACATCGTACATCTCATACATAGCAATTAAGTTTAACTCTACAAAGATACACATTATTTTTAGGGAAAATTGCAAATTAGTACTCTGTACTTTAGGCCTAGTCTCACTTTGGTCCCTATACTTCAAAACATGCTAATTTAATACCTGAATTTTTAAAACGTGCAAGATTAATCCAACATCATTAACCACCCTTGATTGACATGTGAAAAGATGCAAATACCCTACCTAATTCATTTAATTTTCTTTATAAACCAAATACATAAAACTGTTGGTTGGATCACTCGGGAGTGGGGTCTGTTAGAATCTCAGAATTAATACAGTTAGTCATGAGAGAAAAAGAGAATCATCGATGCTTCTACCCGATTAGATTAGATATATGGATATTAATCCACGCAGGTGTGTTAGTTTCTACAGGTTGGGTTTAATTTCTTTTAAAAACTTTGGATTTTTTTTTTCTTCTCAACTAAATAATCAAGGGTGATCAGAATCAATCTTTACCAACTGTCCTAATTAGTTTTGACTTGATAGCCGTTCCAATCACAGCATTCATCTTTAAGCCAAACTTCAAAATTGGAAAAGAGTTTTAGGTGGAAGATTGACATTCCTGAATCTGTAGTTTTGGTTTTGGGGGTGGCTGGGAGATTAGTGAAGGATAAAGGGCAACAAATAATGTTTGAGGCTATAAAGCAGATTTTTATGGAAGATAGGACCTTTCAGAGAAGAGCTTCTATTTTGGTTGCAAGGGATGGGCAACTAGAGCAAAGCACAACTGGCAAGGTTTTACAATGCACTGGGTTTCTTTGTTATCCCAACTCTTCAAGCTCAGGGATTGGATCACACATTGCTAGAAGCAATGCTTTTTGGTAAGCCAATGATGGATACAAGGTTTGTTAGCAGGGTCTGTAATTGTTGACTCCAGTATTGGGAAATAGAATCTCCACGTAATCTTCATAGAATCTCTATGCAACCTTCGTTGGTAACCTTCATGTACCTTGCATAATAAAAACACAACAATTTCCATAAAGTTTCTCATGGTATCAGAGCGGGAAACAAGAGCAAGAGATTTGTGTTCTAAGATCTGGAAATCAGTGGCGGTTGCGACGTAGCTCGGCACCGATAGAGTACAGACTTTGCACTCCGGTTTCTAGTTCAACTCTTCATCTTCCGCAGTCGTCACTACGGCGCTCCCAGAAACCAGAATCTAGACTCGAGACCTCCATCGAAAATAGAAAGAAGAGAAGACTCTTTGTCGCCCTCATTCCTCACTGCAAATTCAGACTTCAGAATTCCATTCCAGATTTTCCAGTTTGAGCAGTTGGAACAGTTCCACTGTTCGTCTCGACTCCAGAGAGACAGAGATCGAGAATCCTCCAAGGCTACGACTGGCGGATCCGAGTTCCGAGTTTCAACTTTCGCGGTTCAGACAAGAACTCTGCACTCAAGCAGAGCTCTTCAATTTTATTCTTCTACAGTCTTCTTCTACAGCTTCGGTTCTCTTTTCCTTACCGAAGGATCGGAACAATGCGCAATAGTGCGTACCAACGAATCTGAAGGCATCTCGCCGGTTTCTCCATCATGTCAGGCAGAAGTGAAGACAACAGAAAAAGCGCAAGGAAAGACACGGTCGCCCCCTTGCCGTACCACTTGCATCTGTCCGACAACCCCAAAATGATTCTCTCACCTATTCAGTTAAAAGGTGAGAACTATGAGGAATGGGCGAGATCCATGAGAAACGCCCTCAGAGCGAAGAGAAAGCTTAGGTTTGTTGATGAAACATTGGATAAACCGACAGATGATTGGACCGATATCAAAGATTGGTGGATGGTGAATTCAATGCCGGTTGCGGGGATTTTCAATACAATCAAACCAACCTTGCGAACTACTATATCATATACGGAGAGTGTGAAAGACTTGTGGGAGGATCCGCGATAGAGATTTTCTATCGGGAATGGACCTCGAGTCCATCAATTGAAGGCTGATTTGGCTGCTTGCAAACAATAGGGACAGGTAGTGATGGCTTACTACGGGAAGCTGAAGGTCATGTGGGACGAGCTGGCAGAATATAATCCAGTACCCGCGTGTCGCTGTAGCGGTTGCAACTGCAAAATTGTGATCATACTTGAAAAGAAGCGAGAAGAAGAGAGGGTACATCAATTCTTGATGGACCTTGACGATGCAACTTATGACACCGTGCATTCGAATATTTTGAGCATAGAGCCGTTGCCGAATTCGAACCGTGTCTATGAAATTGTCAATCAAGAGGAAAGAAATCAAAGTATAGCCAAGAGCAATGAAGAATGAAGTGATGTTGTGGGTTTTATGGTACATGCTGGTGCAAAAGCAGCTACTGCACGTACAAAGGATAAAAGCGTGAGCTGTACACACTGTGGAAAATCTGAACATGAAGCAAAGGACTGTTTCCAGGTGATCGGATATCCAGAATGGTGGGAAGATAGACCACGCTCAACCGGGAAAGGAGCAGACCGCGGGCAAAGTGGTTTGGGCATCGATGCCGGCAGACGAGGATGAGGAAACTAGGCAAGAGCAAACACTGCCCAAGCAGCGGGAAGTGAGACTAGAGGACAAAAAGTTGGAACCACAAATGATCATGTCCGCAACGGGTTTACGGGGCTGAGTGGAGATCAATGGACAACACTTCTCAATATTCTGAATTCACATAATCTGGTGAAAAACTCTCTGGTGAGAAAAAATCTACTGATTAGATAATTGATTATGGGGCATCACACCATATGATTGGAGAAATTAATTTATTGATTGAAGTTCGGAATATTACACTGTGTCCGATGGAACTTCCTAATGGGAAGCAAACTACCGCAGTGAAGGAAGGGACTTTGCATTTGGATGGAAATATTTATTTACATCATGTGCTTTCCGTACCAAGAATGAATTGCACCTTTATTTCTGTAGCTAGATTATTGCAAGATATAAATTGTACTGCTACTTTTACTGACAAGCTGTGAGTGATACATGACCAAACATCGAGGACTCTAATTGGAGCAGGTGAGTAGTGTGATGGGGTTTATCAGTTTAGAGAAGCAGCACCGATTCGGGCAAATAGAACAAGTGGAATGAGTGAATGGGAGTTGTGGCATCGCAGGTTAGGGCATCCGTCTAAATAGATATTATCTTCTCTTCCTAAATTAGATAAATTAAATAGTAGACCTGAAAGAGATAAGCCATGTGATGTTTGTTGCAGAGCAAAACAAACTAGGGAAGTTTTTCCTGAAAGTGAACATAAAGCTGATGATTGTTTTTCTCAAATTCATTGTGATACATGGGGTGCTTATAAAGTACCTGCTTCTTGTGGTGCCGTTTACTTTGTAACCATTGTTGATGATTATTCTCGTGTTGTGTGGGTTTACTTGTTACTTGAAAAAAGTGAAGTAGCACATATTGTTGAGAATTTCTGTGCCATGGCAAAATGCCAATTTGGCAAGCAAGTCAGAATTGTTCGAAGTGATAATGGAACAGAATTTAAAAGCCTGAAGTCATACTTTGAGACTCATGGCATTCTGCATCAAACTTCCTGTGTTGGAACGCCCCAATAGAATGGTCGAGTGGAAAGAAAACATAGGCACATTTTGAATGTTGTGAGAGCATTGAGGTTTCAAGCAGGTTTTCCCATTCGTTTTTGGAGAGAGTGTGTCTTGACCGCCGGATACTTGATAAATAGGACACCTTCTTTCGTACTTGACGGGAAGACTCCGTATGAGGTACTGTTCGGGATGACACCTCGATACGAGCAAATAAGAGTGTTTGGCTATCTCTTCTATGCCCGTTGGAGCCCTCGAGATAATGATAAGTTTGGAGCGAGGAGCAGGAAGTGTGTTTTTTTTTGGCTATCCCTATGGAAAGAAAGGTTGGTGCATATATGATGTTGAGAGCGGTGAATATTTCGTCTCCCGCGATGTAGTCTTCCATGAAAATATATTTCCATATGCCGGTGATTTAGAAGTAACTCTTGAAGACAACCTTGGCCCGACAATTGCGGCTATAGTTGATGACGATGTTGTTCACAACCACAGAGGAAATAAAGACAAGGGGGTGACGAAGAGGATATCTGTGCGAATGATAGGGAGAGCTTTCAAAATACTAATAGAAGAGAGGAGGAGCAAGGCAATGGAGGGGATGTGCAGGAAGTGGAAGCTAATGGCGGTGATGACAAAATTAGTGTGGATCCAGCACCACAAATAGCACTAGAAGAGCAACTTGGCAAGGAACGTCGACATCACATGTTGTCTGTTTTGTTAAAGCCCTATGAAACCTACACTGCTCGATGTCTGAAAGACCCCATTCACACTCAAGCCAACTCTGAATCAAAGTCCTCAGGTATGACTCCCTATCCCATAAAAAATTATGTGACATGTACTAATTTCTCTGCTATACATCAAGCTTTCTTAGCTACAGTCACTGCAGGAGCTGAGCCTACCAGTTTTCTGAGGCAGTAAAAAGTGAGAAATGGAGAGAAGCTATGAGAAAGGAAATCCAGGCTCTGGAGGATAATGGTACATGGACATTGGAATCTCTACCTCCCGGGAAAAAGGGCATAGGGAGTAAATGGGTCTATAAGATCAAATATAATTCAGATGGGATGATTGAACGGTATAAGGCGCACTTAGTTATCATTGGGAATAGACAGGTTGAAGGATTAGATTACAATGAGACTTTTGCTTCTAGGGCCAAATTGATGACAATCTGAACCTTCTTAGACATGGCGGCTGCTAGGAACTGGGAGTTGCATCAGATGGATGCATGTAATGCTTTCTTACATGTGGATTTGAATGAGGAAGTATAAATGTAGTTGCCGCCAGGATTTACATTTAAGGATCAAACAAAAGTGTGCAAACTGAAGAAATCTATCTATGGGCTGTGTCAAGCTCCCAGATGTTGGTTCTCAAAATTAACAACGGCCTTGATATAGTTTGGGTTTGTTCAATTGTATCCTGACTACTCTTTGTTCACCTATTGCAAACACAATGTTCGTTTGCACGTATTGATATATGTTGATGACCTGATTATTGGGGGAAATGATACTGCTGCCATTGTAAAATTCAAAAAGTATCTCCATCGGTGCTTTCATGTAAAAGACCTGGGCCCACTCAAATATTTCCTAGGGATTGAAGTAGCTCGTGGCCCTGAGGGAATATTTTTGTTGCAACGAAAGTATGCCCTAGACATCATCTCGGAATGTGGACTCTTGGGAGCCAAACCAACATCTGTGCCCATTGAACAGAATCATCATCTTGCGTTGGCAAAGGACGCTCTTATGGAAAATCCGAATGATGATTAATGGGACGGTTGATCTACTTGACCATTACACGACCTGAGCTGTGTTATTGTGTTCATATCCTAGCTCAGTTCATGCAAAGTCCACGACAAGAACATTGGGATGTAGCTCTGTGCGTAGTGCATTATATGAAAGGATATCCAGGACAAGGTATATTGTTTCATTCTGATAGCGATCTGCGTCTATATGCCTATTGCGACTCTAATTGGGCAACTTGCCCATTGACACGACGATCGTTGACTGACTATTTTGTTATGCTAGGGCAGTCACCGGTTTCTTGGAAAACGAAAAAACAACATACCGTGTTGCGCTCCTCTACAGAAGTTGAATATCGTTCGATGGCTGCGACAAGCTGTGAGTTGAAGTGGATGAAGAAACTTCTTTTGTCCTTTGGAGTGGCGCATGATGAACCTGCGCGATTGTATTGTGACAATCAGGCAGCTTTGCACATAGCCGTGAATCCAGTGTTCCACGAGTGGACAAAGCATATTGAGGTCGACTGTCATTTTGTTCGTGATGAGTTATGGTGTGGGAGCATTGTTACTTGCCATGTTCGAACCACAAATCAGTTGGTTGATATCCTAACGAAGGCTTTGGGAAAAGAAAAAATTGCATATTTCCTTGGCAAATTGGGCATTCGGAATCTGCATGCGTCAATTTGAGAGGGAGTATTGGGAAACTGAATGTCCACGTAACCTTCATACCGAATCTCTATGCAACCTTCATTGGGAACCTTCTTGCATGCATGTGTAATTGGTATTCCTATTCCTAGATGTATTTGGAAAATCGATTCCTACCGATCGATTCCTACTGAAACTGAATCTCCTACTTGTATATATAGGATGTAACTTGCATAATAAAAACACAATTTCCACAAAGTTTCTCAATGGGTTACACATTTTCACCAACTATGGTTTCACTGAAGAATGCCCTTTATAGGGTATGGGGAGATAGAAGTGGTACAGTTGACAAGAAGGGAAAGGTGGCTAGAGAGAGAGGTTTGACATTATTCACTACTTCTAAGAGTGTAAGATAGGGCTTATAGAGAAGATTTGTAATAATCAAAGTGAAAACTAAGAAACTGGTTGTGAACTGAATCATTGCAACGGGATTGGTCACGTTGAATAAACCATTGTGAACGGAATCAGTGATCAATCCTTTGAGTTTCTTCTTGCCTTTCTCGACTGCCTTCTGGTATTCCTCACTCACAGTTGGGTAGCACTTTACCATGGCTACAATTCCTTCTCAAGCAACATAAATAGAAGACCAAAACCCTAAGGATAGATTGAAAATGGCATGAGTAATGATGAATAGTGTCTTGCAAAAGGAGACGATGAACAATGTCTTGCGGAAGAAGATGATGAACAGTAACATCACACGATACAAAAAACTGATGGGCTACTAATGCCAAGGACTAAACTAGCACGTTTTGAAATTCGAGGACCAAAGTGTGTGGCCACATAGGTTCAATGCTATTAGGTAGTGGCTAATGATGCTAAACTCATTCAACATCCCAGATAGAACTTCTAGCTAAATTGAATTGAAACTCTTTAAATTCTTCTTTCAATGTGAATAATTAACCATTATTCATAGGGTTCCACAAACAATGAATGACACCTACTAGTATGTCATTGCTACCTTAACAACTTCTTGAATATTTCCATCTCCATTTACCATATAGTCAAATCCTTCTTTCATACTATGTTCCAAGAGAGCAAAGGGTCATGGTGAATAAGTCAAACCCTACTAGCTCAGTCATATGTCCCACAGTGATGATTCATATGGTTACACTTGAAACTCTTTCTATATACCATACCACCTTGGCTTATAGGACATTCTCTCTCCTTATAGTGAGTGATTGATTCTATGTTTTGCATTCACCTCATAAGACACTACAGTTGATATGTGTATTCCTTGATTAGGGCATAAATATTTGCATCATCAAGCTATAATACTCCATATATAAGATATCCACGATGCCTTAGGCTTGACGATTATTTGTATGATTAGAATGTTAGAAATAATTATTGCCTTATTACTCCACATAACTGTTCTGTCATGAGTCATGTTTGGTGAACATGTTCTCTAGTAGGCATTCACATATTTGCTTTAGTGTCTTTACACAAGCGACTTGAGATTCATCACCTCATAAAGAAAGCATAATATTTGCTAGTCTATCTGAACTATCAAAGTTATCTTGATTGTCCTATGACTAGGAATCATTTTAGGATCTTTGTATCAGGTGAAAACATATCTCAATTTCTAACATACTTAGCAATATGTTTGCTTAACAAAGAAGCTACGGGCTATTCATATGAAACTAAAATTGCAAATATGAATGATAAAAATATCCATTTCTTAATAAACGTGAATAGTACAAAAATTTTCCCTCTATAGTGTTCCACAATTGTTTTTTAGGCATACAACTAACAAGAGTTCTTAGAGATAATATGGTGGGTCTTAAAAAAGAAAGGGGTTTAAAATAGGTCTACAGACCTAATTTAGGATATGTATGAAGAGTCAACAACTAATATGACCAATGTTAAAACACTAGTGGGAGAGACTTTAAATTTAACAGTTACTATGGGTCTTTACCAAGATTTAGCATTTAACCATTTTTTATTTGCATTGATCATAGATGAATTGACTAAATATATTCAGGAGGAAGTTCAATGGTGCATGTTGTTTGCGGATGACATTGTTTTAATTGATGAAACTAATGAAAGGTTAAATGCAAAATTAAAACTATGGACAAATGCCTTAGAAAGAAGAGGTTTTAAAATAAGTAAGACTTAATTAAACAGAGTATATGACCCAGAGATAACTCATGTGCCCATTTTTTGTACCTTGGTTTAATAATTCATAACAATGGAGAGATTGAGGAAGATGTCACCCAAAGGATTAAAGCAAGATAGGCAAAACAGAGTTGTGCTTTTGTACTTTTATGTGATACACAAATACAACTTAGATTAAAAGGAAAATTCTATAAAATTGTAAGACCAGCTCTGTTATATACAATCGAGTGTTGGATAGTCAAGAAACAATGTGTCTAGAAAATGAATGTAGAAAAAATGCAAATGCTAAAATGGATGAGTGGGAAAATTATAAAGGATAGGAGACCACCAAATGTGTGTGTGTCTAGGAGAGAGAGAGAGAGAGAGAGAGAGAGAGAGAGAGAGAGGTTTAAGATGGATTGGGCATGTGAATAGAATACCACCAACTGTGCCAATAAGAAGTGATTTGTTACACATTAATGGGGAAGAGCTTAGAGTAGACCAAAAGGAATATGAGTAGAAGAACAAGGAAAGATTTAAGATCTATCAATTTAATAGTGGATATGGCATTGAATAGAATAGAATGACAAAATAGGATTCATGTAGCCACCCTATATAGTTAGGATAAGGGATAGATGATGGTGATGATAATGATGATGATGATGATCTCATACGTGATGAGTCCCGCTCTTTTATGATGGGCCTAATCTCATGGTGAGATGTATGGTGTCAAATTGTGTTGGGAGGGTGTTGGAGCATATTTGTTTAGCAAGTGATCCCAACTCTACTAAAGAAATTCGGTACAAAAGGTCAAAGTATAACAAAAGAAATCATTGGAATTAGAGAATTGGCTTTCCATTTAACGTTCAGTATTGTTCACAAAAAATCCTTGCCAGATTTGGCTTTTCATTCAACGTTCAGTATTGGTCCTCTCTACCAATGTTTTAAAAAGTGATCCAACACTAGAACTACTTTGGGCACCGGTTTCTGAGTCAGTAGTTTGGTCGCCTGGTTTGAATAGATCATCCGGTGAAATTAAAAAAAGAAATAAAAATTGATTATTCAACCGCCTATACCAACAGGTCACTGACCAATTTATTGGTTTTTGGGAGGTTCAGGGCTGTAGTAGAACCAATACCGTAGCCGTTTTCACAACCATCCAAGTCAGCAATGATTTTAAACCTAGCTATTTCTATATTTAGAGAGTTTTTAGCATGGTTTTCAAAATTGGACCAGACCGGACAGTTGAATGGGAAAAACTGGGAACCGGTCATTTGATTGATTCCGTTTTATCTCAGAATCATCTTTTAGCTAAAAATCGTTGATTTGGTTAGCAAACTGCTGGCCTAGACAATCAAACTGTCCAACAAATTTTGACTATTTTTTATTTTTTTATCAAAATGGGCCATCCATTCGGGTTAAACAATTAGACCATTTGGCCCAGGAATCAGACCCCTGAATGATTCATTGTCTAATTCGGTTTTAAAATCCCTGATTTCTAATTTTATTTTCTTTATTTATTTTGGCATTAATTTTGAGGTGGTCCCTTAGAACCCATCCACTTAAGAAGACTAGGGATCAAACTCCTGGAACTCAAACTCTCTTTGGCATAGCCAGTGGGCCATAGGTGCACCCAACTCTGCCCCACCTTCGAATCCCCTGTGATGTGTAGTATATAATAAAAAAAAGGATTAAAAGAAAGAAAAAAAATGAAGGGCATAAATCCCGTATCAAAACTTCACAAGGATGATATCTGATGGAAAATATTTTAGGCCCAAATGCAAAAGTGTGGCAATATTATAATCCTATGATAATGATAGGGAGTCAAACCATGGCCTAATCGTATTAACATTATGCTGGTTTTTGGGGGGTTGGAATCGAAGAACTTTGAAATATAAGAGTCCAGAATATTTATTTTGGCCCTTAAATCGGGCTTAGTGTAGACTATACACTACTCCCCTTTTGACTGGAACACTCCTTAAAAGACAAACGTATCCAAAATGTCGCAGCTCTGTGTTTACCAAGGCATCTCTCTCTCTCTTGCGTGGCAAGTGGATAAACCTCACTATTCACCCATTTCCACCGTAGGAGGTAGTTTGACCACAACAAAAAAGAAAGACTCCAGACCCACATTTCCACTAGAAGGGTAGATTCCTCTAACAAAGATAATATTAAGCTAGTATTGATATTTGATAACCCATAAAAAAGTTGATTAGCATTAATATATAAATCCTCCATATTTATTCCAAATTCATTTTTAATTAGTTTTGCTTTTCCTTTAGGAGGAAGGATTTGTCATATAAGTTCATGTTGGTGATACGTTGTGACATTTGAGGAACAGGTTAAGGGAACCCAAATGTCCCCAAACTAACCTTGCAATAAGATATTGAATATCTTGTGGGCATCAAGGGATCCACTTATACAATACTCCAAAGTTCTTCTACCAAATAAGCTTAATTTATACAAGAACTTCTAGAACACCATTGTATAATATAAGTATATAACAAGGTAGATTAGTTATTAATTTATTAAAGTTTTCGATACTCAATTTCGTATATTATTTATTTATTTATTTGGGTGGAGCCTTGTGCTGCAGCAGTTAGTACGTAAGTGTCACAGGTGAGATCACTGTTTCCACTCCCCATATTCATGCCAAAAATAATTAATGTATTAAGAATTTAAGCCCCTGTTTGGGAATGCTTATTAGATAAATAAGTGTTTATGAGTATTTGGTGAAAATGGGTTTGCTTAGATGAGTCAGAAAATAATGAAAAACCGTTTAAGAAATACTCATTCGGACTTATTTTCTGCAACAAGCACTTATTCAGCTTTTTTTTTTTTTTTTCCTGAACTTCATGTAGGTGTTTATAAGTGTGGTTTCAGCTAGACCTGTTCACAGGCCGGGTTTTGGGTCAGGCCCATTAGAATTTTGACAAAAGTCAATCCTGAGACCGGCCCATGAACAGGTCTAGTCTCAGCCTAAAATAAATGTTTATTTGAATAAGTGCTTAAAAATAAGCACTCTCAAATGGGGCTAAGATTGTTCTCGTTTATAATTTTGGTAAATTAGAGAAGCAAGTGGGAATAAGGAAGTTTAATTGTGTACTTCACACAATCAGACATGGATTTTTATTTTGATTTTCTAGTGTTAACTTTGTTCATGTTTCACTTCACCATATCTTCTAAATATTGTTTATTAAATAATGGTTAACTAGAGATAGATGTTTGTTCTTGTTGTTTGGACAAAAGGCAAAAAAGCAGGTCTGGATTTGAGAACTGTCTTTACAGAATTCTTGGCCCATGATGTCGTGGGTGGCAACACAGCAAACTGGGGTCCTTGTGTTTCTTCCACTTTAACATATTTCCAGGTGGCAAGTTTCAGGCCAGTGCCTCTCTGCCTTGCCGAATCAATGCTTCATTCTTTTCAACTCTTGCTCCATTAAAACATTCATTAAAGTTGAAAGCTTTTCATTCCGTAGGGGACACTTCCAATTACAGTGTATGGTGGAGTTTGATAACTGTATATACGCGGCTAGTCTAGTCCAAAAGCGTTCATGGATTAGCTCCATTTGCTCTTAATTTCAAAAGTGTTTGGACTTTGGACGGTAGTTCTACCTGTTTGCTTGTCTCAAACAGCTTTGGCTTTTGGATTACTTTCCACTCTCACCCATCTTTAATAAAAATCAATTAATCCGCTACAAAAAAAAAAAAAAACACTATTCACCTGCTCCCAAACAAAAAAAAAGCGCCAAGGCTACTTGTGTTTTGCTTTGT
This sequence comes from Nelumbo lutea, assembly GCF_056320005.1. Classification (NCBI taxonomy): domain Eukaryota; kingdom Viridiplantae; phylum Streptophyta; class Magnoliopsida; order Proteales; family Nelumbonaceae; genus Nelumbo; species Nelumbo lutea. The sequence continues at coordinate 25,657,632 of NC_142690.1, read as the reverse complement.
TGTGGAGACTGGAGAGCTGACTTGACAAATTTATAATTGCGATTTTTCAGCCAATGAGTGATGAAAAATAATAGGGAATTCGGTGAGAGAGAGAGAGTGAGTCCCACATTTTGATCTGCTACCTCAGTAAGACCGCCCAACCTACTTTGCTATGGTGGTGCCGTGCGCTTATATATCCTATTATATATCTTATGCAAGGTTCAAAATTTGAATATGTATTGAACCGTGTTGGTTGATATGTATCATATGAGCGCATTTCTGCGCATTTCTAATATATCTTTATAAAAGGTGTTTCGGGTCAACTCAATTCAGAGAATAAACAGACGGGCCTTAAAACGATTTCTCTAAATTCGATTAAAAAAAATAAAAATAAATACAAAAAAAAAAGTATTGATACACCGGTTATCCATATTTTGAACCTTAATCCTATGTGTAATGAAAATTAGAAACCATCACTGAGCCCGGGTGGGTCCCTTATAAGGAGATTCTAAAATCAGCATGGGACATGGGGTAGATGGTGGTAATCTCATCATACTCTTTAATTAGTTTTAGGTGGGGGCTCCATCTAGTGTGATCATGGTGCACTCATCACATGAAACGTGGCAGCTGATGGGATCATCCCATAGCAAACAGTTGAGCACTGCTAAGAAACTATAATTAATAATTATAATCAATTAAACAAAATGAAAAAGAAAATCAAAGAAAGAACAAAATGGGAAGAAAGAGACGTAATAAGGCCAGAATAAAACATAACCCTTTTCTTTTGGGCCCACATGTGTAGGGCAATGGGCAACCTTGTTATGCCCATGAGCCCATCCCAGTTGGTGTCTGTCTGCTCTTTAAAACAACTAGAGAGAGCGCTCCTTCCTTCCATCCTTCGTATTCAAAACCAGCCATCTTTCTTACACAGAAGAAGGAGCGTATCAGCTGCTGCTGCCATGGAAAGCTCCAAACCTCTCTCCACCGAGAGTTTCTCCTACAGCTGGCTAATAAACCTCAGACCCTCGCTCGAAAGCCTGGGCGATTCCTTCAGGGCTTCCCTTGATGCCTCCGACGAAACCTCCTCCTTCATAGAGATGGACCCATGGCTGACACCCTCCAAGAGATTCCTGGGCGACGCCCAGGATTTCAGTTTCGACTTCCCCGTCTCGAAATCTCCCCTGAGTGATCTGGTTGACGCCGACGAGCTCTTCTCCAACGGCCTCCTCATGCCTTTCTTTCACGACAACCCAGCGAAGGCCTCGGATTCTGTTCCAACACCGGTCAAATCCTCGTCGGAGTCCTCAAAGCTCGTACTCTCGACCAGCCGGAGTGCTTGTCCTTTCCTCGGAAGGTGGCAGCGGTCGTCCAAGAGAATCTTTCAGAAGTACATGGGTTTCCTCAGACCCCTGTACAAAAAGCTTCGAGTCTTTAGATTAGGTGCCAGAGGGGAGATTACCGATGCAAGGGTACGTCCTTTCGTTAAAAGCTGGGACGAGTCGCCATTACAGACGTCACCCAGAGCGAGTAGTGCATATCCCACCGGTGATTGGTGCGCCATTGAGAGCTCCATCCACGAAGCAGTTCTCCATTGCAAAAAGTCCATCGGTACGTCCAAACTCCAAAGTCGTCGTCTCTGCTGGCTGATGATGATTCTCAGATTCATTGTCTTTGCGTTTGTGTAGTCTTCTGCTTTTTTTTTTTACCTTTTCGGCATAAATTTCTGATTACTGTTTTGCTGTTTCTGCAGAAAAATGAGAGAGAATGTTGGACAGACGAAGAGGAAAAGGGAAAGAAAGGAGTGGGAGACAAGATACATGTGGAAAGTAGAGCGTGGGGGGTCTGCGAGGAGATCGATCCTTTCTTTACATTCGCTTGGTTTTTGTCTCTTTTTTCCTTTTTTCTTTCCTGTTTAGATGATAGTGTAAATCTTTGTCTTTTAAGGTAGGAATAGAAATTCGTGGCTGATCGGCCCTGAACGTTTATTCCGTTCAAAAATTTATATAACAGAAAGGAAAACAAATTAATAGAATTAATTTTTCTTCTGTCTTCTTCTACACAAACACCCAACGAATCATATCTCTCTCTCTCTTCTGGAAATTGTTTCTAGTGCTGGGATGATTGTCCTTTACTCATCATATAAAAGTGAATTGATGTAAGATTTCTCTTTCCTTATCAATTTGGAAAATAGTTAAGAACTTTGAGTTTTGGGAAGAAATAAAGGGAAAAAGAAAAAAGAATTAGGATCAGATTCGGATGATTTTATTCTTGATCAATAATTTAATTTGCTGGGAATTGGTCTGGAAACAACTTCTGGGTTTAGGCACATTCTTGTCTTCTTTAGTGGATTATCTTTTGATTATTGATTAAGAATGCCTTCCATTCAGCTAGAAAAAGGGTGGTGTGCTTGAATTTGAATCATCACCCTTCTAGTTTTTGGTATCTACTGAAACTTATTTGATGCAAATTATATGTTGAGCCTTACAATTCATCAGGATTTCTAAGTTTCTGAACAGTTGAATTGAAATTAACTTATCTCAAAAACTACTATTAGATTTATTTTTTATTTTTTATTTTTATTTTTTGTGAATAAAACTCTAAAGAAACATCAATGGTCGGCCTCTGGGGCATGTGGATGGTTTAGATTCTGGGGACCGGCCAACAATGATGGTACTGGCCTACTGGGGACCGGCTTAGCATTACTAAAAGGGCAGAACTGTGCTAACTATAGAACTTGGTACGAATTCAAGGGATGTTGAGGAAAGGTTTAAGCATCAATGCATTGTGAGAATAGGTGGGTTTCTATAAAAAATGGGTGAGGACTGGTACAGTTACTGCTGTACATTGGAGGCTTAATCCAAGCTGCAAAGATCCTGTTGGGCTTTAATTCACTCTCCACAAAAAATTGGGCATGCAGTTTTTTTGCTTTTACATTTTTATGAACTTGAATTTGTACAATTTCCTACACCCTCCACAAAAGTTGGGCAGTTAATTTTCTTTTTTTTCACATTTTTATCAAGTAAAATTCACAGAATTTCCTAAACCCTAGCCTCCTCCTTGTTGGCTGTTGGGTGAGGTACTACAGCCCATTGTGGGAAGATGGGTTTAGTACTGATCAGGGTAGATCTCTATGGAGGACCATGGTATTTGTACATTTGCTGCACCATGGAGGACCATGGTATTTGTTTTGTTCATCACTTCATCATGTAAACATTTAAGTATACCTTGTTATACATGAAAGTATACTCTGTAAAACATGAATAAATGAAAAGTAAGGCATCTTTAGTGTGATTGGTTAAGATCTTTATTTGATGTACAACCAACATTAGCGAATGCATCCTCGTTGATACAAAATCAAAATGTGCATAAAAGTAATGCCGCACAGAAATTTCGGATTTTGGCATAATATCTAAAATAAAAAAAAAAAAAAAAGATCTTGTTAATTTTGTCACATTTCACACAATTAAAAACCTTAATCTAGCAATTTTCATTCCCCAATGGGGTTATTAACACTTTCCCAAGGGACTTGCAAAATAAAAAACTGTATTGCCTAACCCAAAACATAAAAAAAGCACACATATGGCACAAAGATCAAGATAAATAAAATTTTTGGGGTGTTTTGTAATATGGATGAGATATTGGTGGGTGTAGTCCACACCACACCATACTATTATCTGTCCACACCTAAAGGGGCATTTTACAGGTGTGTTGTAGATCAATCAACACCAAGTGTATTGATTCTATACATTTCACATACAACTTGTGAGATCATGAATAAAAGTTATATTTTAAATATAAATTAAATTGAAAAAATAATACAAAATAACAATAGATAAAATAAAACACTAATATGTAATTACTATTAGATATAAAAAATATATTTATCATATATGTCAAATATTAAAGGACAAAATGTGTATACAATATGAATATATCTACTAATAAAAATCATTTTATTAATAAAAATTAGTAATATAAATAATGAAAATGGTTCAATGTTTAAAAACAAACATCCTAATATAAAAATTATTAAAAAATAATTTATGAAAGAGAATGAGTTATCTTTATTTTTAAAAGGAAAATAATTTATAAATAAAATAAAATCAAAAAGAAAATACTTAACTATGATGAAGCCTAACAAAAAAATTATATACTATTTATCAACTCCAAGTAAGGTTGGTTCATACAAGTCCAACATCAAAATATTGGTTCCATTGGCCATACATACTAGTTTGTGTTGATATAAACACAAAAAAAAAATCCGAAATTTCAACTAATATTTAAATAAAAAGAGTAAAACTACTATAGTAAATCAGATAAGAAGAGTGCTACAAAGTATATTGTAGCCACAACATGCAAGCGATGCAAGAGAGATAGAGAGATAGAGAATAAATCTGAGAAAGAGATAGAGAAACCCACATACTTATATAGATCTATGGTTGAGTAGTGGATTTGTCAATAGTGATCTGGTGATATTGAACGAAGAAGGATATTGGCAGAGGAGACAGCCCCGGCAGAGAGGTGTTAGGGCTTATAGCAGTAAAAGAAAGTAAAAGAAAGAGTTTAAGACTTCATGCAATGCACCGGATCACTCCAACTGGGTTGGGCAACTATGGATGATCTCCATCAAAGAGATAAAAAGTTAGGAGGAGAAATTGGGTTATGGATGGTCTTGATCCATGGGATATTATCAAACAGCCCCTTACATTTCAGTGGTTGAACTTCATATTTTCCTTAATTTGGTTTTTCTTTTACGATGTGTTTGGTTTGAAAGAAGTAGGGAAAGGAAGGAAAAAGTAGGAAAACCTTCACAAACTTTGTATATATTTCCCTACTTTTTCCTTCAAATCAAACATAGCCTTAGGGGTAACGATATTATCGGCCACTAGAAGTATACATTCCAAGCTAACTCAACCGTTATGTCACATAATAACTACTTTTAACCTAGTTCAGATATCTAGGTTTAAAGCGTCCTTAAATTTAAAATAATTAATATAAAAGAATTCTATTAGCTAGTAATGAATTTTCTCTTTCCTTTTTCTCTTCTTACATGCATTGAGAATGAGGATTCCTAATTAAAGTCAAATAAAAATACGTACTTCCTTTTTAGTTTTATAGTGAAAATCATAGTTTTCAAAACCGAACCGGACCGGATGGAAGGACTAGAAAAACCGGGATCTTGATCGATTCCGATTTACCTCAGAACTGTTATTTCACAAAAAAAAATGTTGATATGGTCAACAAACCACTGATTAGGGCGGTTGAACCGTTTGAACCGTCCAATGGTTTTGGCCGTTTTTTATTTTTTATTTTTATTTTATTATTATTTTTTTATTAAAATGGACCAATCATTCGATTCGAATGATCAGACTGTTCGACTTGAAAACCAAACCCCTGATCGGTTTGGTTTTAAAAACCTTGGTGACAAATTGAAAAAGAGTTGAGAATTAATTTGATAATCAAATAGAAAAAAAAAAATCTGACCAGATAATTCAGTAAATCAATTCGAGATTTCAATTCTAAAATAATTTTTATTATATCTTGTGATTAAACTTCAAATAAATAAAGCCTTAAAAGCCTACCTCTAACAAATCAGCTTCCCTCAACAACCAGTAACCAAATTCCAAGGGACAAACCAATGGATTAGGTAACCATGAAAGAGACTACTATTTAACACCAAGGGAATGCAATTACTAATGAAGGAAAAATAGATATGAGGTTATCTCCCATCTGTATATATATATATTTTTTTTTACGTTAGAAACCCTCCATTTGTTGCACAGCAATAATAATTAATATACCACTGGATTTAAGAAGAAGAAGCAAAAGAAAGTTTCTAGTTAATTTTTATTAGTGAGTAGATGGGATATACTTATTTTTATGCCACAAAGTTTTCAAATAAGAGATCACATCTCCACCCCACAAGGAGCCGCCCCACAATGCCCCACAGCACGCCCTACATTGGAAATATCTCCTAATGATGACATCATCAGGAGATGTTCTCAATACACGACGGAGATGTGCTGTGGGGTGGAGATGTGAACTCTTCAAATAGATTATGCATGCAAAATTTTAGAATCTATTTACAGTGCAAATTTGAACTAGATAGAAATTTTGTACCCTGTTAAACTTTGTATTTACTATGTTTCATACTTTACCTACTGCAAATTTGCACTTTTTTTTGTCTAATTCACCTTTGTTTACAGTGCAAAATTTGCATCTAAAAGACTGATGCAAAATTTGCACCACGTTCTTTTTTTTGGTAACAACACTACCTTCCTTTTACCTCAATTTGCTCTCATAAAAAATGGGACCACTTCGTTTACAAATAACCACCCTCCTGTCCTGCCTCCATTCTCTTTTACATAAAGTGTGGACCACTATCATTTACACTAGTGCAAATGAAATTCGAACCATAAACAAACTGAACCTATATCACTTACAAAATACAGAATTAGAACATCTCAAAATCAAATTTAGTCGGTCTTTTGAGTGCCGTTTGCCTCATACCTGTCCTGACTTCCTTAAACTATGACAACTAACAAATGTGGTAGACTTCTGTGACCGTCTTGAAATGTATAGAATTAAAATCATAAAATGTACTACAAATATCATGTAATCTTATATTTGATGATGATGATGCTTTTGACTGTTGCTGATTTGTTTCAGTACATGTATGAAATTATTATTAGGGCATGTTCATTTCCTCTTAACTCTTATCTCTAAAGAGAGGGTCAAAATGGATATTTGATCATTTTCAAACTTCAGAGTTCTAATCACAACATTCTCTGAATTTAGAATTTAGAGAAAAGAAAAATTCACCAATATCAATGTATCTCTTAATGCAATTATTACACTTTCAGATGTGAGAAAACAAACAAACCTTAGTGTGATGTGATATTATTCTCAAAAAAATGAAAAAAAAGAGAATTACAGCCCTTATGAAGGATTCATGCCTACGATCAAATATGAAAAAAAAAGAACTGTTTTTTCATAGAATAAGATCTCGCCGTAGGTTTCACGTCCAAACAACATGGGTAAATTTAATACATCTTTTTTCTATTTCTTCACTTATTTTCCTCTCTTTCTCTCTCCCCACTTAACTGATCATTTATTTCTTCCTCTCTCTCTTTGGTATTGCACATGCAAATGTACGTCAGCATAAGCAAAGAAATTAACAAGTATTCGAAGCCAAAAAGAGAAAAGGAATGCCGTGCCATTATAGTAAGCTACCATATGTTGGCTTGCTAGACGAGCCGTATAGGGAAGACATGTAAACGACCCTGGAATGTTTGTCACACAACACATGGGAGCATATTAATTTGGAGGCCCAAAAGGAGCTCCATGTGTATGTATTGTCCACCAAAAAGAAGGGCTCCGTGTGTCCCTCATCTGCCCTCTTTTTATGGGACAAGATTTAGCTCACTAGCCCCCTTGCATGTGTGTCAACTACGTCCTTTATTTCGTGCTTCTCTTTTACAAGTTAAAGAGAAACAATCACACAATAAAGACTTAACCCTTTAAATCATTGCTGGCCCATAAAGGGTTGATGTGGGCTGGATCTGATTCCTGATTGACGGTCCCAATTGGCCAATTCATTTTTCTGAAGGGGGGTAGGTTCAGCCATTTAAGAAAAGAAGTCTGAATGACTCATCTAGGAAGCTTTTCCTCCCTTTCTTTTTCCCTATACAAACATATGCATATGCTGGTTTCCCTTTTTGTTTCAATGTCATTTATCCCAACTGAGAACAACTTTTGCCCTGTTCAATTATTTTCCTTCATACATGAATGAGACAACATGTGAAAGGAAGCCCTTTTGCAAAATATTTTAATACAGTTTCAGGAATAGATGGTTAAATTAATTAATACTTGATTAGTTTTAAGTGGAATTGATCAAATATGAGAAGTTAGTTCTTGCTAATTATGACACTGCAATTAACTATTGAAATGCAAATAATGATCACCTACTCTACTTGAAAAGAAATGAATGTATAGCACATGTCAATAAGACAGAGGTTTTATCATTCCAGCACAAGCTTATGTGATCTCTCACTAAAGAGGTCTTGGGGCGCCTAGGAAAGTTCACTTCAGTGTTAGGGACCACTAGTACTAGGGCTTTTCAGTTTGATAGTTTCAACTTGTATTGTATAATTGGTATACTATGGGAGGTGGGTTCAAGTACAACTAAATTATGGCTTGGCCTGAGAATTATGTAGCAGGAGCCATGCTGTAACTAGCTAGTGTTGCTAGCTTGGTACTATCAACTAAATAGACAATGGCTATTTTTTAAGGCACTCTGCATTATGTGGCTGCAACATGGACTATCAAAACTGGCCACGTGGCTAACCACCTGAGTTTTCTCCATGGCAGGAGCCAGGAGGAGACCCCTTGTACTGCAGCTACTGTATAACAAAAACAGACAAGAAAGTTATTCGTATTATAGAGCTTGTTAGGGGCCATTGGATAATGGTTGGTGTGGCTCAACTGAACAACTTGTTTCCTTGTCTCTTCTTTTTTTTTTTGGTGAATAAAATAGTCATGGAAGAAAATATTTAGGGGGTATAGCAATCAACCCAACTTCCCATTCAGCCATTAAGGAGACCACAAACTACTTACTGACTTATTCACTAAAGGACAATGCAAAAAGTGATTATACAGTTCAGCCACTTAAGTCATTATCAGATGGCCCCTTAAGTTCAAAATTATCAACCCACGTATGCATCTCTTATTTATGGTCCAAAAACTCTACAAACTTTGATATCTCAAGAAAACACAGAGCAAAAAATATATATAATAATAATAATTAAAATAAGGGTGGACAATGTGGTTAAAACAGTAGGAAGGATAGCCCGGGGTACAAGGAGTTAGTCACATGGGAACAGGCAAGACAGGGGAACATGGACAAAATGTGCTAGGAGAAACGCCAGGGTTGATAGCATTGCCTCTCTGTTTCTATCTACTTGCTTTTGTTTTCATCCTTGAATCTTCCTATTGAAGAAGCATGATCAAGTGTATCACAAACTTTCTCTTTTAGCAAGAATTGGCTACTTGTGCTGTGGGGACCAAAACCTTATTCCAAGCTACAATAGCAGCCTCTCTCCTTTTGTTTTTTCCACTGTTACAACCAAATCCCACAGACTATGGGTCCTTCATCATAGTTGCTTGAAAACTGAAATGCAGGATTTCTAAATAACAGTCAGTCAAGGTCCTCAGATCACTGAGGACGCTGGATTTCATCATTTTGATCATTCATAAGAGACATGAGAAATCAAAACATTCACTAGAATGCATTGTTTCATCAAGGATATTTGTGTATGATAAATATAAAAGGGTGTCATTAGCAGAAGAAACTGAATCTCAGAGATAGAATTATTATAACCAGTTTGGAATGGGGAAGGAGGCATTCTTGTCACAAACCCACACAAAAGGACAAGTCTTCTTGCAATAACAAAAGAGATTCGTCCATACATGGGGGGAGCATGACCTTGCTATATGCTTTCTGTCGGAACTGTCGGCCTTCAGTCATTGTTTCAACTAACAGGTCACTGAACAATGCCTGCAAGTGTACTTATTCACAACACAAGGTCAAGGTCCTCAAACAATGGGGGGCTGATATTCATTTGAACACTTAGAAAAATCATACATTCACTGATGTTCATGTGTGTCAAAGTATAGCAGCAGCTAATTCAGAGGAGGGATTTGAAATCTTGGGCGGCCATCGAGACAATAGCCTCGTGAATAGATGATGTAATCAAAAAGAGACTTGGATATGAGACCTCATAAAATTCACCTAATACAGCCTGATTAAGGGGGGGACCAAGATGCTGACTGTCATGAATGTCGGTCTTAATGTCACTGCTACAACCAACATAACAGCACATCAAGGGATGCATGATGTGCTTCATGGTTGAAGATATGCAAATGAGAATAAATATGGCTGTCACAGGGATAAGACCCTCAAGTTTGAAGATAGATGATTCCTTACATCCGACCTCTGAAGTGTAAGAACAAACAGTAAGACAAGTTTAGGTCATTAGAGGAGAAAATTCATAACACTGTGCAAACAATTAAAGTGTAATAGTAAAACTATTAAGCAATTTTCTGATCCTGACAAGGATACGTTTCCAATGGCAGGCCTCATTTATTTTGTTGTGCAAAAGAATTGCAAATTAGATATACAATTTGTAGCAGTTAAGTAATCTAGATATGGAACAGTCTAAAATTTCAAACCATTGCTTACTCTTGATGAAATAAGCCACAAGATGTCTTCAGGGAAAATATGGATACAATGACACTCGAGAATTTTGATACACAACTCCCCTTTAACATTTGGAAATGACATGTCCAATTAAATGAGTGTGGAAGAAATGTATGCTGATATGAATATGTGCTAAAACTAGAGAGGATAGGGTCAAAAAATGATGTCATTTGAAGGGATCCAGGAGTAGCTCCAATAGGCAATAAAATGAGAGAAAGTTGACAGCAACCATAAGAAGTGATCTGTTGCAAGTTGAAGGTGTAGACATGGATTGAAGTAAGTAAGAAATGATTTAAGCACTAATAATTTAACAATGGATACAACATTAGAACGAATGGATTGGCTAAACAGATTCATGTAGCTAACCCCAAATAATTGGGAGAAGGCTTGCATGATGATGAACTCCACCTTACATTTGAAATTTTTACAACTGTAAATATTCATAGAATATGCTTAAGCATGGAAATATCTTCGTGTGCATATTTCACCAAAGAGGTTTCCTACTTAAATGGGGATATGGAACATGGATCTAAATTCTATGGAAAGTCTACTACCTTTTCTCCTTGACCTTATCTGAAGACTGAGAAAATAAATGGTTAATGTACAAACTTCTATTTCTTAGTATAATATAAGTTCTACTTATCATACAACAAAAAAGAAAAGAAAAAACAAAACATAAAGATAAGAAAAACTACAGAGTACCATCAGGCACATTCCTCTTCAATACAAAAATACAGTAGTTCCTTCAAGGAACTTCATTGTTGTTTCTTTTTCAGTTCATCAATTCTCATTTACTATGTTCATTGTAGTTCAGTTGATTCTGATCTTTCTAAAACCACATAATGAGCATAATTGATCTACGACATGAATACATTGTCCTATTAAAAATCTTGAATGGGTTTGTATTATACTGGATTGAAACATCTCTAACATCATACCAGAGAAGCCTAAAGGCAAAATAGACATTTAACAATGGATACTGCATTAGACAGAATGTTAAGGGATAGGATATCTATCACATGGATGCCCAAAGATTGCGGAATAAGGGGGGAATTTCAAAAATTTTTCTCTCACTTCAACTGGGAATCGCATTCCCTATTTAGAAAATCATATTTTCAAGGATCATTCTTGAACCATAAATTTAACCAGATCTGAACCAAATGGAGTAGGGAGGGATAATACCTGATACGGAGAAGCAGTATCTCCCAATGGAGGTGTTCACACCCAAGGAAGGATCCAAAATCTGCTCCCACTGAAGATGGCGCAGTGCAGGGTGGAGTAGAATCAACAGTGTTCTTCCAAAAGAACCTGACCCTTCGCAAGAATCAACTAGATGGCTTGTGGATACAACTCCAACCAATCTTTTCTCCAAAAGATTGGTATCAAGATCAAATCTTGATTTCTCCCAAGAACTGGAGATCAAACTGCCGGAGGCGGCGGCTGCAGGAAGGAGGCGGCAAGAGAGTATTTGCAGGGTGCAGATTCTCTCTTCTTGTGATTTCAGCTCTGAAGACAAGAATGTGTATTGCTTGCATGGGCAGATGCAAGATTAGCCCATCAGGTATTATCCTCAATGGTCTTACACTTAACCTCTCAGCTCATAATGATCATACACTGCCCGACAAGAGCGGACCTCTCCCTCGGCTGCAAGGAATAGTATTGTACTCTCTGCTTATATGAATCCCGGGAATTAAAACCTTTTGCAAATCATTTCGAAACCATAATATATATACTTTTATATCTCATATAAAATATATTTTGCAAAACAAATCTCAACGATTGAAATCGGCTGCCAGCAGTCTTGGTTTCCATTAGTGAGAGTGCATCCCCGATCATTACCTTTGTCCGACAAAGGGGCTGATCCTGTCACTATGATCACCCATTTAGATGAATTCTAAAACTGTCCCAGCATACCCAGGTTTTGACCCTCGCTAAGGATCTCACTGATTGGTACATCAAAGACAGCCCAATCCGACACCTAGTGCAGTATCATAATCGAGTCTAGGGGTCGGGTGTAACTTTCTAGTTTTGCCCATCAATCTCCAAGGTCCAGGGCAATACCGGAAATCAGGTCCAGTTCAAAGATTCAATTAATCCTACACTGTATGTGCCTAGGGTCTCACCCTGGCAGCTGAGACAGGCCACCCCAACCGACTTGGTGGCACCACAGTGTCAGCCTTGTCAGGATAGGTCTCCCCAGACCGACCCACTGGCTGTGAACATTCTAAACTAACACGAGTCTCATTAAGTGTCCAGTTTAAGGGTATTACACAGAAACATACCAAGGGAACATGAATCAAATATGAACTTTTATTCATTTACAATAAACTCATAAAGTACATCATCTTGATTGAAGCTAAGGGCATACAAAACTGTCTAACAGGATGGACTTTCTGATTGCCTCAAAAACTCCTATAAATAGAGACGGTCACCACACGGCGGGGCATCCATCTCAATCACTTTTTTCCCATATTCTTGGAGACCTGGAGCCTAGTGGAGAGTGTCTGAGACCAAGAATGGCTGAATCAGAGTTTGCAACCCCAGAACAGCCAAATGGATGGTATGGCTCCATCTTAAACACTTATTTGCATATTTTAGTTGTTTAATGATGTTTTAAGCCGATTTCTGGTTAAAAAATTCTTCATGAGATGAATTCAACACACTACTTACGATGTGTGTTGGTGCTTGTATTTATAGCTTTAGTTAGAACAGAATGAAAGAGATAAGATATATATATATATATATATATATATATATATATATTTGTACAGGTTGGAATTGTTACAGTGAGGATAGTACACAGATAAGAAGAAGAGTTCTTATTGAACTCAGCTTGCTTGAGAGGCTGGGGCAGAGTGTGTGGGCCTTCCATGAATTGCGTGGGTCGCTATTCGTTCAACACACCCTGGAAAGTCGAGCGAGGGGAGAGCCACATTCAACTTGTGACAGAGTTCTTCAAAGCGACCAGCTGAAAGCCCTTTAGTCATGACGTCTGCAAGTTGGTCAGCAGTGGAAATGAACCTCACAGTAAGAAGGCCCTTGGACATCAAGTTCAATGTGCTTGCTGTGATTATGAAAGACAGGATTGGCAGTAAGGGTGTCAATGGATCAGTTTTGGATTGGACCCCATCCAAGCCAAAATCAATTTGGAGGGATTGGATGGATCAACAAGACATATTGAATTGGATAGATCCAGACTATGGTCCAAATTGGATTGGATTGGACCTGATTTGTCCATAAGGAATTTATATTGGATTGGGTTGGATTTTAAACCAATATCTAGTCCATTGACATAAGAGTATATGTGTCAATGGGCCAGGTTTGGGTTGAAACCAATCTAAATTAAAATGAATTTGAACATAAGATAAAGAATATATTCATTGGATTGGATTGAACCTGGTCCATTTCTAATAGATTCAGTTTGGACTGATTCAGATTGGACCAAATCCAGTCCAATTGACACCCCTAATTGGCAGAGAGATATATAGATCCAACATTATCACACCACAGGGTGGAGGGGGTAGGGTGCTCACAATGAAGTTCTTTAAGTAGTGAGCAAAACCAGAGAAGCTCGAAGGAAGCCACTCTACGTTTCTCAGATTCTGTACTTGATCAGGGCACCATGTTATGTTTTACAGTATGCAACGATCACCAGGCCTGAAATTGCCATTTTAGTGAATAAGGGCTACGGCTACCAGTTCATGCAGTAGCCCACCACCATTCATTGGTCATTGGTTAAGCAAATCCTTCACTACCTTTAAGCATACATACAATTTCCCTTCAATTTCTTATCAAGAAATCTCCTTCCTCTGTCCTACATTTTTACACTTGGGATGTCTGAGTTATCTCTGTAATTCTCCGGTAAACTTAAGGTAGAAAAAATTTGAAATAAGAAGAGATGGTTATTTGAAATCCACCTCCTATGGGTGGCACCAACCTTAGAGGTTTCTGTTCCAGTTTTATTAATCATCCATAACCAAGTTTGATGACTCAGTGGGTTAGTGATTATTAGGCAGTGTTTGGAACCGGTGCTGTTTTCTCAGTCTAAACGGCACTGCATAGGTATGCCATTTTCTCAGAAAATGGATTTTTTTAGGACCATTGCTGCCACATAGATGTTTTTTAATGCCACATCAGCATACTGTTGCTAGCAACAGTAGAAAAACAAGAAAACATAAAAAAGGGTATTTTCTCATACTATATGTCTGTGTCTTCTCCGATTTCCAAGGCATGATCTAAAAAAACATTTTTCAGGAAAACGCCCAACCAAAAAGTGAATGCTTCTTCAGAAAACAGATTTCAGACATAGCACCGATGTGGTGCCATTTTTCAAGAAAATGGCATCAGTTCCAAACACCTACTATGTAGATTCATAAATTTGCTTAAATGAAAGGATCTTATAATGGATGAGATGAGCACATCCTGAGCCAAACAAAGTGGGATCAGTAACTTCAAACTGCCAGAAATAAGAATTTGGAAATTTCCAGCATTTTATGTGTCCTCGAGACGCAAGACCTTTTGATTTGCAGAGGACATTTGAAATTCCATATCTAAATTAAATTGCCAACCGCCTCATACCTCTGAAATGACTAATTTGTTCGAACAAAATTCATGACCCCTCCACTCAAACATCTTCGGCAACTCAGGAATCATGGTTATACATGCAATGTGCATGGATATGGGATACAACAGGTGTGGGGTCAGTTGGCAGAGATTGGATATCAAAGTGGTGGCTTTTGTCTGAATACATGAATGCATGAATGTATCTTAAGCATCATTGCATGTTTGTACCTCTGTACTCTACCAAGATTAATTTCCCTTGTACGTTTAACCAAAGCTAAATCTTTAGCTGAGGTAAGACAATAAGTTGAGGTAAGAGACTTCATATGGCAACATAGAACATAAGCTTGATCATACAAGCAGATCATGTGGGTAGGAAGTTTAAGAAAATTTTTTATTTCTTTTTGCTATACTTGAATATTCTAGAGAAGATTTTTTCTATATATGATATCTTAACTTTCAGATCTCTTCTTCTTGAATGTTTATGATTCAATTGAAGGCTCAGACCATTCTCCTTTTCACAGGAGTCAAATATGGAAGGCTTTATGTCCCATTGAAAGTATCATTCTTCTTATGGATGACTATACAGGATATGATATATACTTACCATTGATAATCTTATCAACTAAGGGAAGAACTTGGTAAACGTGTGTAGCCTTTATGGACAAAAGGAAGAATCACCCAAGCATCTGTTTCTACATAGTAAAGCTTTATATCAAGTATGGTCTTACTTCATGAAGCTGCTCTGTAAGTAGCTATATTATTATCCCTAATGCTCAGTTTGAAAAAGGAGTGCAAATGCAAATATATGTAGAGTATAAATACATACAAAATAATAGAAAATGTAAGCTTTTGCACTCATATTTGTATTTGTACTTCTTCCAAATTGAGCCTAAACTGGCCTCATGGACAGTATCTGGCTTCAAGGATAAAGGAAATATTTTATGAAGTATGCTTCCTGATGTAACCATTTTCGGCCACGTACCAATGTTTTGTGATGTAAATTTTTTTGGCAAAGTACCTCGTTATTCGACTCGGTGGTGGCGTACCTTAGTGACGAGCTACTTGGTGGCGAATTGCCTGGTGGCGAACTCCCTGGTGGCGAACTACCTGGGGGCAAACTGCCTTGGTGGCGAACTGCCTTGGTGGCGAACTGCCTGGGGGCGAATTGCCTTGGTTGCGAACTGCCTGGGGGCGAACTGTCTTGGTGGCGAACTCCCTGGTGGCGAACTCCCTGGTGGCGAACTGCCTGGGGATGAACTGCCTAGTGGTGAACTCCCTGGTGGCGAACTGCCTGGGGGCGAACTCCCTGGTGGCGAACTGCCTGGGGGCGAACTGCCTTGGTGGCGAACTGCCTTGGGGCGAACTGCCTTGGGGCGAACTGCCTTGGTGGCGAACTGCCTGGGGGCGAACCGCCTGGGGGCGAACTCCCTGGTGGCGAACCGCCTGGTGGCGAACTCCCTGGTGGCGAACTCCCTGGGGTGAACTGCCTTGGAGGCTAACTCCCTGGTGGCAAACTGCCTGGGGGTGAACTGCCTTGGTGGCGAACTCCCTACTAGGCGGTCGATGCCTTAGAGAATGTTGGAGCTCCCTGGTGTGGCGCAATCCGACTGCCCTCAGCATGAGGCGGTCTTCTTTCCTTTGTAGGTTGCGGGAGATGAGGGACCTGCGAGAACTTCATCTTTTCCTCCTCTTTGTAGGTGGCGGGAGCTGAGAGGCCTACGAGAACTCCATCTTTTCCTCCTCTTTGTAGGTGGCGGGAGCTAAGGGACCTCCGAGAACTCCATCTTTTCCTCCTCCTTGTAGGTGGCGGGAGTTGAGGGACCTCCGAGAACTCCATCTTTTCCTCCTCCTTGTAGGTGGCGGGAGTTGAGGGACCTCTGAGAACTCCATCTCTTCCTCCTTGTAGGTGGGGGGAGCTGAGGGACTTCCGAGAACTGCATCTTTTCCTCTTCGTAGGTGGCGGGAGCTGAAGGACCTACGAGAACTGAATCAAAGGTCCCGGGGGTACTTTCCCGGTGGGGGCTCTCCGATGCTTAAGTTAGCACTCTTATTGTAGAGAGCTTTGAAGATAATATGAGAAAGCTAGAGAGCAGGGATACTTCCCTCTTTTTCATCCCCTTCCCCTTTGGGGGGTGAGGTCTTTATATACCGGAGTCTTCGCGGGTTAGGTGGGTGAAAAGCCTCTAAACGGTAAGACTCGTCGCATCCGGTCAGAACCGGGGTACGATGGTGAACTCCTCGAGGTCGTCAGGCTGGCGCTTGTGTCAGGCGGCCAGGTCGGCGCCTGGGCCGGGTTGTCAGAGGGGTGCCTGCGTCAGTCGACGGGTCAGTGTTTAGGCCAGGTCGCCAGGTCGGCGCCTGTGTCAGTCGGCGGGACAGTGCCTAGATTAGGTCGTCAAGCTGGCGCTTGTATCAGTCGGCGGGTCAGTGTCTAGATCAGGTCGTCAAGCTAGCGCCTTGGCCGGATCATGCGCTAGGCTGGTCCAGGTCGGCCAGGTCGCGCAGGCCACGTGCGCGCCGTGCAGGCGCGCGTCAGGCCGCGCGCAGGTCGCGCCATGCCGGCCAGACAGGTGCCCGGGTGGGTCACCAACTTCGCAAGTTTGTTGGCTGGGTGTTTTCCTAGTTGTCACGAGGTGCCACATGTCACAATTTTACTGGAGGGCCAAATCTACCCTCATCACTTCCCTTCATTTTTATGGAACAAAAGGAACACTTTTATCAAAGAATTAGCCATTCATCGACTTAGTTGACTGACTAGTCCAATTGAGAGCCAGATCAACTACATCATTAACTATTTAATTGATACTCTTGATGCAGTTGTCTATGTGGACTAAGGCCATGTTTGGGACTGCTTGAGTTAAAAATAAGTGCTTATTCAAAAAAGTACTTATTTGCATTTGGCACCCAACATTTTCAAGTGCTTATTTTTTTTTTAAATAAGCACTTATTTTTATATTAGACATTTGATAGTCTTTTTATCTAACAAGCATTTAAATAAGCATTTGTGACTATTTTGTCATTCATTTTCTTTCAAATTTTCAAAACATACCCTTTCGAAGCACTTTTATAAAAGTACTTTTACAAAAACACTTTTATAAAAGCAATTTTATGAAAGCACTTTTACGAAAGCATTTTTCTGAAAGCACTTTTATGAAAGTGCTTTTATGAAAACACTTTTATGAAAGCACTTTATAAAAGTTTTATAAAGTTTGTTGCTTTATTTTATATTTAATATGGTATATATATAAATCTATACTACTTTAAAAAGCATGAATACCCTCAAGATTATTTTTGGAATTTTCTATGGACAATATGTACTGCTTCATATTTAAATTTATTGATAAAAATTAAGGCAAATAGGGTAAATGGTTATTGATGATTTGATATTAAATGAGTTGAAAAAAATGTAATTTTAAGATATTCAATGCATTCAATTTCATCTCATTAAATCCAAGTATCCAACATTTAAGGTATTAACTTGCACTCACCTTCATTGAACCATATGCTTAAGGCATTTTTTGTTTCTTCTCATCATTAAATTTTATTAATTAAATCCATACATAATAAATTAATAATTTCAATAAATCTACCTAGAAAAAAAGTGTTTTCATCTAGGTGATGGTAAAATGTTAAACCATTTTGTGTCAAATGGGACAATCCATGTTGCCACAGTTAAATAATAAAATGAAAAAAATATATAGAAATTTAAAAATAGGAACATTTTTAACATCATATATTTGACATATTAAACAATAATAAGTATGATAAAAAAAAAGAAATGCTTTTATTAATGATGGAAATAGAATGTAAAATTTAAACCAATTGGAAATAAAACTATTTTCCTATTCTCTCTCATTAAATATAATATATAAGGTATATTATCTCATTAAATCTTATATTCAAGATATATTTTTCTCATCATTAAATTCTACTAATTAAATCCACGACATTAATTTTAATAGTATAAAAATAAATATTTTTAAAAGTGATTTTAAAACAACCATTTTCTTACCTTCTGGTGGTAGATAAGAAATTCAACCATTTGAGGTCAAATGAATTAACAAATAATGTCATAATTAAATAATAAAAAATTAAAATTAATAAAACATATAACACAAAAAATAAAAAGAATTGGGCATATCTCTAATATTATATATGCATTAAATCAAATAAGTATGAATTGTATAAAGTATTAATTTTATTAATGATGAAAATGGCATGAAAAATTTAAGATCAACCTAGAAATGAAATGAAGTTATAGTCAAATAATAACGGTTTTAAAAATTGAAAATATAAAGAATCACAAAAATAAAAAATAGAAAAAATTTGGGCACATATCTAATGTTATATATTTATAAAAAATAAAATATTGGGTACATCTCTAATATTGTACATTCATTAGATTGAATAAAAATAGTTAGTATACATAAGAAATAATTTTATCAATGAAGGAAATGTAATGCAAAATTTAATGTCAACCTAGAAATCAAAATATTTTCATTTCTATGTGGTAGGTTAGTGGTTTGGGTCAAGTGGATTAATTGATGATATGATAGTTAAATAATAAATCTTTAAAAAGTAAAAAAGTACAAAGTAATCAAAATAATATATAAAAAGCTATATATTAATTATGTCAAATAAAAATTAAGTGTGATAAGTCAAAATTGTTTATACAATGTGGATGAAATATATAATTTAAAACTGATCCGAAAGCAAAGCTATTTTCTTATTTAAATGGTTGGTTAATGATCCAAATAAACTCATGATGTTATAATTGAATAATAAATATTTTAAAAAAGATACAACATAAAATGAAGAAATACTGAATTTTGTCAAAACATTTGGTGACATTTCTAATGTTATATGTTCATCATATTAAATGAGAATAATTGTAAATATTTTTATTTATGACAAAAATGGATTACAAAATTTTTTAATAATAATAATTATAACAATAACAACAACAACAACAACAACAACAACAACAACAACAACAACAACAACAACAACAACAACAACAATAATAATAATAATAATAATAATAATAATAATAATAATAATAATAATAATTGTAATTGAAAATTTCCATGCGCAATACACGTGCACATTTACTACAATCATTTAAGTTTATTTTTAATCTTATTGTTACTTTTATTAATTTTTAATTTCTATCTTAACTATGATATATCTAAAATTCAAGTAATTAATATGAAGAAAATTTTCTCGTGTGCAATACACGTGGTTAATTACTAGTATTACAATACAACACAATTCATAATATAAATAATATTTTATACTATTGGTTGATTTATACATATATTATTTGTTAGGGTTCGACTATGATGTTGGAATATCTTATAGCCAATCAATTGGTATCACAAAAGTGGTAACCAATCAGGTGACATTTATCAAAATTGACAGCGAGTTTTGATTGGTTAAAGTTCTTTTGGTGTCATGTTGTTTTAACAACATATTTGTTATATTAACTTGGGGGCTAGACTATAACCCTTACTATACGTGCTCAGCCTAGCACAACCAGGCTAGGCCCAGGATCACCCCCACCAAATGGTTTTCTTTTCTAAAAGAAAAACAAATGCCGCTTATTTAAAAAATAAGAAAAACATTTACATTGTGGAAAGCCCCTTTAAAAGTATTATTATGAAGCACTTGAACTCTTAGCTAAGAATCACAACCATTCATCTTCCTGCCTTTGGTTGTTTCCAAATTAGTGGAGTAAATGGTCTTGGGCAAATGACTCAGTTATCCAAATCACTGTAAGAATTTCCTAGTTTTCAAATAACTAGCTAACTATAAGGCCTCCTCCGTTTTGCATAAACTGGGCAAGTGATTCCTGAGAAGCATTACTCAGGTAATCACAAATGTAACATTCGACTTGGCCAATGATTACTCAAATAAGATGTAAGAAATAAGATAATTGGTGTTTTTGGCGGGTGGATAAATAATTTATCCATATTGATTACCCGATAATACTCTCTGAAATTATTATGGGCTCCATTATAAAAGTGGACCAGGGGCATTGACTGTTTGGATCCGGGTCAAGTCCATGCATAACAGCTTTAGTCTGAATATCTCGCCCAATTCTGAAATTCGGCCTGATTAAGCTGGATATGGATCTCAGATATCAAATGAAGACTGCACAAGGGAGAGCGTTTTAGCACGTGACAAGGTGTTTTCACCCGATGACCCGAATTTATTCTAAGCGTAGGGTGATAATAATGACAAAAAAAAACTCTTTTTTGGAGTCATCTTTATACTGGGATCAGGTACGACAAAAATGAGTCGCTATTAGAATGATTTCTTACAGAAGAGTACCATCAACGTCAGGATGGCCGAGTGGTCTAAGGCGCCAGACTCAAGTTCTGGTCCTCGAGAGAGGGCGTGGGTTCAAATCCCACTTCTGACAACATTTTAATGGGTTTTTTGATAAAACTTTTGGCCACGTTTGAGAAGAGTGAAAAAAACCCTAATCACTCCATTGACGCATTTGTTGTCGGTTATGGGAGAGTGGTTACATTTATAAAGAAACTGAATTAGTTGTCAGCGAGTTTAAATGGTTTATTTTGCCAAATTTTTTTCTTTTATGGCAAAGTTTCCAGCTCTTGATGTTCTAACCTGATTATTTAATTAATAATATATAAAGATCTCTTGTTTTTTTTTTTGTAATTTTTATAGTATTTATTTGAATTAGAAAATTAAATGAGAAATATTAATATGTGTTCTATACTTCCATCTTTTGAAAAGGGTATTTGTATGTTTAAGGTCAGAGTTTTTTTTTTGGAGAATGAAATTAACTATTCTCACTTTTTTGAGAGTGGATAAGTAAGAAAAAAAAATACTTCTATTTGAGAGTAGAAAAAAATTTCTTTGAATACTCTTTCTTGGGAAGATAGGGTGCCATTTCTTGAAGTAGAAGTTTTCTAGCCCAAGGGCTTTTCTTTAATATGTGTACTAGAAAATGATCCCATAAAAAGTATTATTAATTTGACACCCATTATCTTTATTGCAAATTTAGGTTAACTTTTATGTTTGATTTTTTATTTTTTTGGTAAAGATTTTTTTATAGATAAGTTTTTTATTTGATTTAAGATATTAAATCAGGTTCTATTTGTAACTAATAACCCATTTTATCTAGAAGAATGAATTCCACACCATTTATAATTTGGTTTGAGATTTAGGTTGCATTTGATTGCGATGTAAATCAAGAACCGATGTAAATTTTATATCGGTTTGGTTTTACATGTGTTTGGAAAGAGGGTGTAATTATTATCGACGTAAAACTACACTCCGGTTCAGTTTTGTGTGTGTTTGGATGGAGTGTAGTTTATGTCAATAATCGATGTAAAGCCTCGTCAACTCTAAAGTTTTATATCGATAACCGATGTAAAGACTACATCGATTTTATTGATGTAAAACTTTGCACTCTTCCATCCATCACTATTTTCAAAAAAGCAATGGTTACTTTCTGGTTCAGTGTAAAACATCATCAATGTAAAAATACATTGATGATGTTTTACACTAATTCCAAAACGCAGCCTTATTACTTATTTTTACGTGGTAAATTTGATTTCGTTTTCTTATTTAATTTAGCACATTAAATTAGGTTTAATTTGTAATTTATGGTCTATTTCATTTAATAGAGTGAGTCATCTATTTGAGCTTAGTCCATCTTCACCTCACTCGGTCCATAAAGTATGAGTCCAGCTCCACTTCTTTGTTGATTAGACAAGCCATCGACGTAGAGGATTTAGGGCTCCTCATCCCAGGCCGGGATAAGTGGCGCACTGTTTGAAGCCTCCAATGTGTTGGTCGGCTTAGCCTGTTAGACAATGTATGCCCTTAGCCCCAATCAACATGATGTACATTATGACATTTATTGTAAATGAATAAAGTACATATTTGATTCATGTTATTATGGTGTGTTTCTGTGTAATACCCTTAAACTGGACACATATGAGACTCGTGTTAGTTTAGAATCTTTACAACCGTTGAATAGATCTAGGGAGATTTATCCTACCAAGGCTAACACTGGTGTACTGCCAAGTTGGTTGGGGTGGCTTGTCTTAGTTGCCAGTGTGAGACTTGAGGTATATGCAATGTGGGTTTTCTTGAAACCCTGAACTGGACCAAAATTTTAGTATTACCCTGGACCTTGGAGATAGATGGGCAAAACTGGAATGTTACACTTGACCCCTAGAATCGATTATGATACTACACTAGGGGTTTGGATTGGGCTGTCTTTAATATGCCAATTAGTTAGATCCTTAGAGAGGTCAAAACTTGGGTATGTTGGGATAGTCCGAGAATTCATCTTAGTGGGTGATCATAGTGACAGGATCAACCCCTTTGTCAGACAAAGTGAATGATCGGGGATGCACTCTCTCTGATGGAAACCTAAACTGCTAGCATTTGATTTCAACCGTTGAAATTTGTTTTGCAAAATATATTTATATAGAGATATACATACATACATACATACATACATACATACACATATATATATAAATAAATAAATAAATAAATATATATATATATATATATATATATATATATATATATATATATATATATATATATATGTATTATGGTTTCAAAATGTTTGCAAAAGGTTTTAATTCCCATGATCCATGTGAGAAGAGAGTGCAACACTGTACCTTACAACCGAGGGAGAGGTCCTCTCTTGTCGGGTAATGTTTGATCATTATGGGCTGAGGGGTTAAGTGTAAGACCATTGAGGATTATACATGATGGGCTAATCTTACATCTGCCCACAATCTTTTGACCATTTAGTGCAAATGTTGGGCCCATTAAGAGCCCATAGTGATGGACTCGGGGGTTCACTGTATTCAAAAATGAATTCGGCTAGGCCTTATAACAGTTAGACTGAACCCATGTGGCTGATGTGTAGATCAATGATAAGGTCCCACACCATACAAAGAGACCCAAGCTAGCCAGCATTAAAGTGGAAGTGAGCCTGAAAGCTTAATGGGCCTAAAAGCCCATTTCGAACTGGGTTAATTAGATTAATTAAATAAGGGCGGATCTTGGATTTGGATTAACAGATAAGATAAGGATTAACCTTATCCACTTAAAGAGTCCAAATCCAAATAAAGATTTGAATCAAAGGAACTCCTAATTTGATTAGGAAGGCTGATCTTTATTTGTAGATAAGATAAGGGATTATCCTTATCACTTAAAGAGTCCAGATCCAAATAAAAGATTTGGACTAGGAAACTCCTAATGGGATTAGGAAGTTTTCTCTTTAAGGCTATAAATAAGAGAGCAGGGCGAACCTCTAAATACACATTTGTTGAATACAGAGAGAAAACAACATAGTTAAACTGTTCTTGCTTTATGCTCTTTTTCTTTCTGCTCTTGTTGCCCCACCCTGTCCGATCTCTAGTTCTTGGATTGGATCAAGATTTGATCATGATATTGTTTCTTGCTAGAAGAAACAATCTAGAAGTTGTTTTCAATGTCCCATTCAATTCTTGCTGAAGAATCACTAGTTCTTGGTAAAGAACTACCTACTGGTCCTACCTCACCCTAAGCTATGTCATCTTCAATGGAGGGAGGATTTGGTACTCTTTGGGCGTGAACATGTACGTTGGGAGGAGCATTCTTGCATGGATTCCATATCAGGTATATCCCTCCCTTAATTTGGTTTCAGATTTTGTCTGGTTTGGTTACAAGAATGAACATTGAAAATGCAGTTTTCTAAATTGGGAATAGGATTTCGAATGGGAGTAAAGAAATTTTTGAAATTTCGCCCAACCTTCCTTTAGGGTTCGACCATCCATATGATGGATCTCCCATCCCATCACAACCACCTCAGGAGTCGGTGTGTTGAATGTGCATTTGGCATTGAAGTCCGCTAAGACATGTGCTTTAATCGCTGGGCACGGCTCAAACTGGATGTCATATTCGCTCAGCTTGATGGCCCATTTCGTCAACGGCCCTAAGACCTCAGGTTTCTGTAAGACTAGTGCGATGTTGGGGTACCTAGTCTCAGTTGCAATGACTAGTGCGAAGGCTAGCTTTTTGATGTCGGGGTACTTGGTCTCAGTTGCCTGCAAAACCTTTTTGATATAGTAGACAGACCTTTGGACCCAGTCCACTTCTCTTATTAGTACTGAGCTAACTACCTTGTCACTCGCAGAGAGGTAGAGTTTTAGCTCATTTCCAGGTTCAGGTCGGGTCAAAACCAGGGGTCAACTTAAGTACATCTTGATCTTGTCAAATGCGAGCTGACACTCTTTGGACCATTTGAAGTCCTCATTATTCTTTATGGCCTTGAAGAAGGGTAAACACCGACTAGTCGATTTAGACATAAACTAGTTCAGGGCGGCAATTCAACCGATTAAACTTTGTACTTCTTTTATTTTCTGGGGTGGTGTCATATCTAAGATAGACTTTATTTTATTCGAGCTGGCTTCGTTGCCACGCCAATTCACTGTATAACCAAGGAACTTGTCTGACGTGACCCCGAAGACATATTTGTTCGGGTTGATCTTCATACCAAATTTTCTTAAGATTTTAAAAACACAATTTAGATCATTAATAAGGGAAGAAGAAAACCAGGTTTTCACAACCATGTCATCTATGTAACATTCAACTTTATTGCTTATTAAAGGCTCATAAACTTTATTTACAAATCGCTGGAAGGTTGTTATAGCACTTTTCAGTCCAAAGGGCATCACTTTATAACAATATAGCTCTAGTTTGGTTACAAAAGCTATTTTTTCCTGGTCGACTAAGTCCATCATGATTTGGTTGTAGTCGGAATAGGTGTCCATGAAGCTTAGCAACTCGTGCCCCGAGGCCGTGTCTACCAAACGGTCTATTTTGGGAAGAGGGAAGTTGTCCTTTGGGTAGGCTCTGTTGAAGTCGGTGTAGTTGATGCACATGCGCCATTTGCTGTTGGCTTTCTTCACGAGCACAGGATTGGCTAGCCAGCTCAGGTACTGGACCTCTCTAACTAAGTCTACTGCAAGGAGCTTCCTGACCTTCTCATCTACTACCCTCCACCTTTCTAGGGCAAGGTTTCTTTTACTTTGCCTGATTGGCTCGACTAAAGGGTCCACATTGAGCTTGTGAGTAATTATGCTAGGGTCAATGTCAAGCAAGGTTTCTTAAGCTTGTGAGTAATTGGCTAACCAGTGTCCTCCATCGGTGCAACTCACTTGCCAGTGTGTTTGGGGGGCATCTCTAGCTTGATGTCATCTACTAGCTTCGCTTTGCCCTTTAGTTTCGTGACATAGCACTTTTGCGATTCTAGCTAGTCACCTCATACTACCCCCACTCCGTAACTTGTCGGTAACTTCATTGAGAGGTAATAGGTCGACACCACCATACGAAGTGCAGGCAAGATGGGCCAACCTAAAATGGCATTGTAGGGGAATGGGGTGGTAACCATGAGGAAGGTGTGCTCGAACTGGACAGTATTGGGCTCTACTCTTGCTACCGCTAGCATTCTAATCCTGCTAAGGGGCTTCACCACATCTCCACTGAAACCGACTAGGGGCATTTCTACTGGATGAAGGTCCTTCTGATCAAACTCCATCTTTTCAAAAGCCTCTAGAAATAAAATGTCCACAGAGCTCCTTGAATAAACTAGGATCCACTTTACCTCGAAGTCATTAATTACCATTTTGACAATGGGGCCATCATCAGGCAGATACTGGATCCCACGAGTATCATCCTCAATGAAGTATATGACTTCCTCCACCCGAGGGCATTTTGGCGGGTTCTTATCCTCATGCTCTAGCTCTCGGGCTGTTGTCTTGCCTGCTGTCATGCTGCAACCTGCTACTATCGACCTATCGATGATCATGTTGATCACACTGTGTATTGGTCTCTCTTGCGCTAGCGGATCCCAAGGTGGCTGGTTGTGGTCATTCCACCTGCTTGATTCTGGTAAATCTCTTTGCTGCTCAGCAGGTCAATGATCTCTGTCTCTACCATCATAGTTGATGAAGTTTCTAAGATAGCCACGGCGAATCAGCTCCTTGATCTCATCCTTTAGGTTGTGGTAACTCTCTGTATCATGCTCAATATCCCAATGAAAGTGATAGTACCGGTTCAGGTTACGGTTGGCGGGATCTCCTCTCATCCTAGGGTGCCATTTGACATAACTGGCCTCCTTGAGTTGCATCAAAATTTCACCTTGTTTTGCATTCAGGGCGGTGTAGTTCGTTCTCTGGACTGGAGGGGTTCTAGATCTCTGACCTGATCTGGAACCCCGATGAGGTGACCGACTCTTCCTAGGCGATCTGCTTCGCTTACTGCATGGCGACCTGCTTCTCTTCGGTGACTTACTCTTTCATCGTTGCTGCTTGTTGCTGCTTGCTTCTTACTCTGTTCTCTTTCTTTTCCTGGCCTGGTGCAGCTCTAATCGGGATCTGGGAGCCTCCTCCACCTTGGTGAACTTGTCAGCCTCTGTGAGGAATGCCTCTCGAGAGCCTCCTCCACCTTGATGAACTTGTCAACTTCTGTGAGGAACGCCTTCATGGATGTAGACGGGTTCAACTTGAGTTGCCAACGAAAACCTGGGTGGCGGACTCCCTTTTGGGTTGTAGTGAGCTCCACAACTGAGTTAATATTTGGTACTTGTATCCTTTCCAAGTTGAATCTTTTGATGTAGTCCCTAAGGGACTCATTCTCCCATTGTACTACATTCAACAAGTTATTTGTGGAGTTCAGGCACTTCTTGCTCATAGAGAAGTGCATGGTGAAAAGATCGACAAACTGGCTCCAACTTTTGATTGAGTCGGGGGGTAGGCCGCGATACCATAATCATACCATGTCTCTGAAGGTCGTAGAGAAATCCATATGGAAACAATCTTCATCTGCCCCATGGAGTAGCATTAGGGACTGGAAATCTATCAGTGTGATCGTTGGGGTTGATGCTTCCATTGTAGGTCTCTAAGGTATGTGTCTTAAAGTTCTTCAACCGCAGGGCCAAGAGAATCTCTGGTGCTAGGGGGGAAGGTCGGCTCAAAAGAATTGCGATTGACTAAACTAATATCAAGTTGAATTCTTCCCTCCTCTTAACGACTACTGTAGTAGGGGCGGTGCTACTCTTTACGGAGGTGCGGGGCTCCACTGCAAGAGAGGGGCACTCACATGAGGAATGGTTGCGTTAACTTGTTGGAGAGGCAAAGTTGAGTTCTGGGCTGCTGATACTCCTGGAAGAGTGAGGGGCACTATGAATTGCCCAATGGTCACAGAGGGGTTCTCTGGGTTAATTGTAGGTTAATCTTGCCCGCGGTAACAAGCATCTCGACGTTCTTGCTATTGCAAGAGGAAACCATTGAAGTTTACAAAGGTAAAATTAGAGGTAGGAACTTAGCTTTTGTGTAGTGGTTCCCACAGACAACGCTAATTGATGATGCGCGATCTGGATGCTCTTAGCTAGAGGGCAGCTCGGACGTCAGTCTGCTTTGCTGGCCGGTCGAGCTACAAAAGAAGAATGCTCAGAGGACCCGGGGTGGCTTGCTTAGTGTGGATGCTCCAATGTTTAAGTTAGTACTCTGTGTGTAAGCTAAAAAATTGTATGCTAGAAGGATTAGTGAGCAAATAGTCATGCATACCTTGTGTAGGTTAGGTAAGGGTTGAATGGGAGCGATCTCTTTGAAAGATAGAGAGAGGCTGGTGATTAGGGAAATTGACTTTTAGGCTAAGGATGCTAGGGTAGGGAGTCAAAGTGAAAGAGTGCTCGGGTGCTGGATGTAGAATGTTGAGTACATCACAATACGAGGTGGATCTCTATTTATGGGGGAGATCTTGATATCCTAAAAGGTAGGAGACAAAGGTACTCGTGACGTATCGGGAAAGGGAATATTGGATTTGCTATTAATCATTAAATGCGCCATTGGGGTTTCGCCATGTGTCTCATGAGGATTTTCTCGAGGATCGGCTTTCCTTCTCCTCAAGATCCCTCATTACTCACATGCGCTACTACCTTTTGCGTGGCTTAACTTAATTGACATGGCGCTAATGGCATCACTACTTGGCGAGTGGCATGTTGTTAACCCCACGTGGCATCTCGCTACATCTTTTGACGTTATAGGTTCCACGTGGCTCTGGGCACGCATGGGCCTCGCCATGGGTTCAGCCCAAGCTTGTCTCGGTTTGGGTCATGAGTGAGCTCGATAAAATGGGTCTTGGCCATGGTGCCCGAGGTACTTGAGCTGACCTAGCTCACTAAGGTGGTAGGGAATGCCCAATCATCGTCCAACCAGCAGGTCACTTCCTCGTGTCTGGGTGTTGATAGGTGGGGCCAAATTACCTCATCAGATATGAACTGCATCCCACCACCATGGTGAGATGAGGGCTAGGCATAGATCATGGTGGAAAAGTATTTTGTTATGAGAAGAACCCATCCCATCCCAACAGGGTTTCTGGTTTAAGATCCATCCACCCCTAAATCGGTCGAAACTCAAAACACCTATTGGAGGGATATATCGGAAAACCCCCGATGTGATACATATCAGTCTGATAAGTATCAAAATTTCCAACCTACTTCTTGTAATGATATCTTATATATGATTTGTACACCATAACAAGAGCGTGCAACAAAGCCAACTGTTGGGAAATAATTTTTTGGCCCAAGAAGTTAAGTTGGTCCCAATATGAAATAAAATCGAAAGGGATTGTTGGGCCCACTAAGAGGAAAGAATTTTTAGGTGGGACCTAATGTATTTAGCTTATTAGCCCGAAAGGACACTAGTGGGTCGAATGAGAATTGGACTTAACCTCCAATTTTCGGTACAATGGTCTCATAAGAAAAAAAAAATGAGAAAATTCTTAATTCAAATTTGGTGAACAGATTAGCTAAATCTTGATTTGGGATTTGGTAAATCCCATTTAAAAAGGCAACCAACAGCTTTCAAGACTTAATTGATCCACAAATTAATAAAAGGAAAATGATGATTTGCCAATGAGCTAAATGATGCATGGGTCCAGCCCCTTTGCCAAGTGGCATGTAGGGAGACATTCTATGCATTCAATTACATTTAAATGAGAATCAAAGATTGATCACATATCTATTAATTAGGGATCTCAAACCAATTAATTTTCCAAAATAATACAAATTATAATTAACAGAATCCCATTTAAAAGGAAATCAGCACACAATGGGGGTTGATTGGTCAACCGAGTTTGGAAGTCATGGCCAGTCAAATAAGTTAAAGAGATGTATGGGCCCAGCCCCTTTGAATTCAAGTTTTGGCCGAACTTGTCTAAAGAGAGGACATTATAAATAGATGAAGGAGAGTAAGGAGTCCTTCCTTGGGCTCTCCTCCTTGGATCTCCCATTTAGCTCTCCTTCGGCTCTTTATTACAAACATTTCTTTCAATAGGAAGAAGAGGAAGGAGAGGGCTTCTTCAGGGGGTCTTTCTCCCATTCGGCTTCCCCTTTTAAGGCTTCAACTACCAATTTCGTCTCAGACCATTTCCGTTCCTCTTGAAAATGAAGGAGAAGAAATGGGCTGCACTAAGATCAAGGAAGAAAGAAGAAAGGCTCTAACTCTTCAACTATCAAAGCACCGAAATTGCTACAACTTCGTGCCACATTAACCCGTGAAAATCTGATCTTCAATTCTTGTGATCCAAAGGGCTTCCGTCAATTCTACAGGTGAGGACATTGCTTTTAGTTATTCACATTCTAATCATTGATTGAGCGTGGGTAAATTTTTGTTCGCACTAGGTTAGGTGTTACTTGCTTCTCATAATTGCAAGTTCTAGTCGCGGGTTTGGCTTTCGTCCAAGACAAGCAAAGGGTTTTCTTTTCCAAGAAAAAGAGAGTTTGTATCCTACTTACGGTTTTGCAAAAAAAAAAAAAATTAATTTCTTCGAATTTGTCCGCATTAATTTTTTGTTCTCCAAATTTAGCACGAAATTTGTGTTGACAAATTTTTGGCATGCCCGATGGGACATCTCTTTCCTCTCATCTCTCAAGTCAACACATCAAGTTTGTTTTTGACAAATGGTTTGGACGCATGGCTCCAAAGAAAACCATTTCAAGCATCGTCTGGAACAAGAAAAGTGTTACATATAGCTCAAGCTTGTTTGGATCAAGTGCATCTTTAGCCTCCAACTACGAGACGCCAACCACCCACCTTATGACAAGGTATGGGGATTCACAACCGGTTGCACCTCTCACCTTCTATGGAACTCAAGGGTCCCTTCAAAAGTCTAAAATGGAAAAAAGGGACCTTCAAGGTTGCCGACGACAAAGGACACTAATACGAAGTAGGTAGCTCCGACGAAAGAGTTTGTCATAACAAATCCACTAAAGCATCCAAGTGGGGGAATGCCCATGTCGGATGCGGAATCGGATACCGGCATAAGGTCCGACTCCCATCCCAACTCTCCTAAGACTAAAGGGTCTGATTACATGCAGACTCGCTCCTACACTTCATTTGCACCTATCATGTTGGCGGGAGCTACTACGATGGAAGAATAACTCGCTGAGATGGCTGCGGCCATCGCTAAATTAACAAAGACAGTGGAAGAGAAGGATCTTCAAATTGCTTCTCTCATGAATCGGATGAAACAAATGCAAACAGCGACATCCATCCAGGGGCCTTCACACCCACCAGGGTTCTCCCCATAAGTAGACCCTCCCCAAGAGGAGTTGCCAGAACGTACTAATGTACGAGATGCCCAACATGCCTCGATCGCCTCCCTTTCAGTATAGCAACTCAAAAACATGATAACTGACATAATACATGCTCAGTATGGGGGTGCTCCACAATAATCCTCGGTATATACTAAGCCATGAACCGAACACATTGATCATATGCCTATGCCGTTAGGGTACCAACCCCTGAAGTTTCAACAATTCGACAAGAAAGGTAACCCAAGGCAACACATTGCACACTTCATGGAGACATGCAACAATGTCAAGACCTACGATGATTTGATGGTAAAACAATTTGTGCAATCCCTACGAGGGAACACATTTGATTGGTACACCGACCTTCCGGGTTAGTTGATGGTTGGGACCAATTAGAAAGAGAGTTCTTAGATCGCTTCCACAGTACTTAGCGTACTGTAAGCATGTATGAACTCACCACCAAAAAACAAAAGAATAATGAACCAATTGTCGACTACATTGATAGGTGGAGAAATCTCTACCTTAATTGTTGAGACAAGCTCTCAGAAGCTTCAACTATTGATACATGTATTCAAGGCATACATTGGGGTTTGCATTACATCCTCAAAGGAATAAAACCCCGAACGTTTGAGGAATTGGCCACCCGCACCCATGACATGGAACTTAGCTTGGCTACCTTTGAAGAACATCTCATAGATGATTTCAAAAGGGAAAAGAAAAATGGTGAAAATGAGACAAAATCGTCTAGGCCGATGCAAGTTCTAGCAACCTCAATAAGCAAGAAAAAAATAAAATCAAATACTCAACAAGAGAAAGAAAATCCAAAGCTCACTCTTAAGGAATTGGAAAAGAAGGTCTATCCATTCCCTGACACAGATGTCTTAGAAATGTTGGATGCCCTTTTAGCCGAAAAGCTTATAGAGCTTCTTGATAATAAATGCATAGAAGAAGGGAAAATTGATCATTCGAAGTATTGTCATTACCATCGAGTAATTAGCCACCTAATTGAGAAATGCTTTATCATCAAAGACAAGATAATGCAATAGGCCGAGTCAGGAGTGATCGAACTAGATCCAAGTGAGGACATAGCGACCACCAACATGACAATTGTTACATTTGGATCCTTTGAACCTAAAGCTCTCCAGTTCCCTCATCGTCTTGTCATCTATGAACTTGCACCAGGGGCATCACTAAATCAAATACAAATCCCTAGTGACCCTTCTACTTGTTGCCATACACTAGGGGTAGTACTAAATCGAGCACAAGCACAGGCCTTAAGTCCCAAGGAAATTCCTTCACTCCGGTCCACCATGTCACTCTCAAAAGATGGCTGACCCATCATTACACGTTAGGAGCGTCATGTGACACACTAATCCACTCTACCTTATGGACAATCAAATCAAATTAAAAGTAAGGTTCGATCACAGAGACTCCCCAAAAGTAAGAAAAGACAAGGCAAGAACGCTGCTACCTAACCATCACGAGTGGTAACCAATGAAATTTTGAAACAAGTCCCTTAGCTTCCAATTACTCTATAAGAGTACATACAAAAGAAATTCTTTTCTAAAGGATGTGTAGTTATGCATACAATCACATGTTACACAAAAAGAAAATGAGTCAAAGTACGCTCCTAGATATGAGCTTAAACTATCTATTCTCCCAGACATGAGCCTAAACTATTTATTAAAAAAAACTCACAAATTCACTCCTAGATATGAGCTCAAACTATCTGTGCTCCCAGATACGAGCCTAAACTGTCTATTAGAAAAAAAAGAAACTCACTCAAATACGCTCTTAGATATGAGCATAAACTATCTATGAAACTCTCGAGTATGAGTATAAACTATTCAACTTCCTAAACAACTCAAAATTTGATCTCAGATACGAGCCTAAACTATCTACAAGACTATAGGGCGTGAGTATAAATTGCTTTACACCCTATGAACCTAAATAATCTATGCTCCGGGATATGAGCATAAGTTGTCTATAAGACTCCCGAGTATGTGTATAAACTACTCGACTTCCTAAACAACTCAAAGTTCACTCTTGGATATGAGCTTAAACTATCTATTCTCCTAGATATGAGCCTAAACTATCTATTAGAATAAAAATCTCACTCAATTCGCTCCTGGATATGAGCCTAAACTATCTATACTCCTGGATATGAGCATAAACTATCTACAAGGCTCCTGAGTATGAGTATAAACTACTCGACCTTCTAAACAACTCAAAGTTTGCTCTCGGATACGAGCATAAACTGTTTACAAAACTCCAAGAGTATGAGTATAAACTACTCAAAATTTTCTCCCAAATATGAGTATAAACTATTCAACATTTTTAAACAACTCCATATTTGCTCCTGAATACGAGCATAAAATGTTTACAAGACTCCCGAGTATGAGTATAAACTAGTCAACTTCCTAAGTAACTCAAAATTTGCTCCTAGATATGAGCATAAACTATCTACAAGGCTCCCGAGTATGAGTATAAACTACCTAACCTCCTAAACAACTCAAAGTTTGCTGGATACAAGGATAAATGTCTACAAAACTCCAAGAGTATGAATGTAAACTACTCGTCATTTTGAAACTACTCAAAATTTTCTCCTAGATACGAGTATAAACTATCTACAAAACTCTTAGAGTATGAGTAGAAACTACTCTTCATTTTGAAACTACAAAAAATTTGCTCCTGGATACAAGCATAAATTGTTTGAAAAACTCCAAGAGTATGAGTATAAATTACCCGTAATTTTGAAAATACTCAAAAATTTCACCTTGATGAGTATAAATTGTTTGTAAAACTCCAAGAGTATGAGTGTAAACTACTCTTCATTTTGAAACTACTCAAAATTTGCTCCCACATATGAGCATAAACTGTCTACAAGATTCCTAAGTATGAGTTTAAACTATTCAACTTCTAAGTTTACTCCCAGATACGAGCATAAACTATCTATAAGACTCTTGAGTATGAGTATAAACTATTCAACTTCCAAGTCTACTCTGAGATATGAGAATAAGCTCAACATAACAGCTCGCCTCACACCGCAGACTAAACTTAATCCAAGCCACCTCATTAGACATGAGGGAGTGAACAGATTTTGTGCCTCATTTATTGGTGGGCCCATTTTTTGCTTCACCAATTGGCGCCATTTGTGGGAAATGTAGCGAAAAGATAGTGATCCCTCTTATTTACCTCTTATTTTATCATCTCTCACTCTAGAAAGAAAGCTTTCTAAATGGCACTCTTGGGAAATCCCTCCACCAACATCAATGGCTAGATCCTGACCGTCACTATTGGCCAAATCGACGTTCCACTACCACAAGCAGAGAATGTGAGTATGCCCCCCCCCCATCTGTGGAGCCAACAACACCTCATACAGTAGTGGATGTGTGATAGTTTAATGACTTGGTACGTTGTATCAATAACGTGATTGGACAAATGCGATCGTGGGAAAATTGGTTTGCATTTATCACTAGACAAGAGCAGCAGCTATCCCAGTAACCACATCAACAACAACCTCAACGGTTGTCCAAACAACAACCACACCAACAACAACCTCAACAACAGTTTCATGAGCAATCCCAGCAACCCCACCAGCAATCTCAATAGTGAAGTCAACCTCGACAACCGTTGATGTCTGGACTACTAGCACCTAGGAGTAACCAACCTCACAACAATCGACAACATCCCCTATCCAATCACCTGAATCAAGAACACTTGCCACAATCACGAGTGCACAACTAGATCCATATTCCAAATGGAGAAGGCATTGCAACACTAGATGAATAGGGACCAGCGGAAAGCCAGGCGGAAGCCCATGCCAAATCTTATGTGGCGAGCTTCATCGAAGGCACCAGAAGAAATAAAAAGCACTATGCAGGAAGAAAGATACAGCTCGCCCAGGCGAGGGGCGAAGCTCAACCGAGAGAATATAGCTCGACAACGAGGAGAACAATCTCTTTATCTGAACAACCTGGTCTGACCAGTGAAACCCCCCTTGCACCGAAAATCCTCAAAGCTCCACGTCCTAAAAACTTTTGGGCACCTACCTCAGAATCTTATTGAGGGAAGTCGGATCCGATGGAGTATGTGCATAGCATTCCCTACCACCTTAAAAGAAGAAGCTTGGTTATGGTATTCGGGATTGGCTCCAAGGTACATAAAAAATTGGGACCAGTTTGCCGAACTCTTCATCAACCAATTCATCACAAGCATGTCGCACTCTAAATCATCTATGTGCCTGTTCAACATAGTCTAGAAGTCCAATGAGCCACTTAGGAAATACATTCGGCGCTTCAACATGGAAAGATTGTAGATTCCTTATTTGGATCCCTCTATACAGCTAATAGCGGCCAAAAAAGGCATTAAGCACAAAAGGTTTAAATGGGAGCTAGAACTCCACCCTCCAGATACTATGGAAAAATTCCTCACTATAGCCTATGAATACATTAGGGTGGAAGAAGCAGTAGGTGGAGAGACCGAGATACAGGGAAAAGAAAACGAACAGAAGAAGAACCAAGTACTAGTCGAACTAGGCGAAGGAGTAGGTCGCCTTGTAAAAGCAGATCCCCGAGAAGAAGACGCAGCAACTCGCCGTGCCAAAAAAGCATAACGCCAAATAGAAGAGCAGGATGACAACCGGGAACACCCCTCGCATACAACAGGATATTTACATCGCTGAATGCTTGCAGAAAGGAAATTCTCATGCATATCCAATCAAATGATTATGTAAAATGGCCTCCCAAGATGGGGGGGGGGGACCCAGCACCAGGAACCCGAACAAGTATTGTCATTTCCACAAGGACTATGGGCATGACACTAAGAACTGTTGGAACCTGAAGATCGAAATCGAGGACCTCATCAAGTGTGGCTACTTGAAATGCTTTATCAAGGATGAGTAGACTCAAGGAACATAAGCCAATAGGGAAGCACCATAGAATAGTAGGCAGTAGGAACCACTAACCAGAATCCAACAGGCTCCAGAGAAACAAAAAAGGGGAAAAATCAACGTGATCATGGGGGGCTCCGTTATAGTGGGGTGCACCTCATCTACAGGAAGAAACACGGTATGCGAGCTGGAACAGGAGGATGGCCAGCCCCACAAATGCCCCAGAATGGAAGAGGTCATTTATTTTATGAAGTACGACATGCGAGGGATCCAATACCCTCATGATGACGCATTGGTGGTAAAATTGCTAATCAATGATTTCAAGGTAAAAAGATTTTTTTGCCGAGGCCTTTAAGAGAATGGAGTTGAGTAAGGCTGACCTGTAGCCCGCTGATATACCTTTAGTGGCATTTAGCGGGGAAGTAGTTTGCCCGATCGGAAGGATCATGTTATCGATTGAAGCCGGCTCTCTGCCCCACACAATTCGCCTGGAACATGATTTCTTAGTAGTAGTGGCATCATTGCCTTATAACGCGATCTTGGGATGACCAATTTTGCATGCATTGCGAGCTATGGTGTCAACATACCACTTAGCATTGAAATTTCCAACAGAAACCGGAGTAGGAGTGCTACGTGGTGATCAGCTAGAATCTTAGAAGTGCTACATGGCCTCATTGAAAGATAAGGGAAAAATGATAGTTGACATCGACCTGGACCCTCCACTAGAAAACACAGAGGAAAGAGCTCGCCCAACCGAGGACACAGTACCAGTACAAGTCTCCAAGACTGACCCTGAGAAAGTGCTACTAATAGGAGCTCACCTAAAAGATCCCCTATGATCTGAATTGGTAAGTTTTTTATTAAACAATCTAGATGTTTTTGCTTGCTCGACAGCTGAAATGCCTGGAATAAAGAAAATGGCAAGTGGCAGATGTGTATAGACTTTACGGACCTAAATTGGACCTGCCCAAATGACAGTTTTCCCCTACCCAACATAGATTTGTTGGTGGACATGACCTTAGGATTCAAACTACTCAGCTTTATGGATGCCTATTCAGGATGCAATCATATCCTAATGGACCCTGAAGATCAGGAGAAGACTACATTTACTACCGAGACAGGCTGGAGTGACCTACCAGCGATTAGTGAGTAGTGTTTTTTCAAATTTAATTGGTAATAAAGTGGAGTGCTATGTGGATGATATGGTTGTAAAGACTCTATTTTCAAAAGAATTGGTTTCTGACTTAAATCTTGTATTTGAAGTTTTGCGAAAACACAACCTAAAATTAAACCTAAATAAGTGTGCTTTTGGTGTGACCTCAGGAAAGTTCCTGGGCTATATCGTTAGCCAGGGAGGAATAGAGGCCAACCTGGAAAAAATCCAATTGATCTTAGATATGAGATCACTCTAGACGGTTAAGGAAACCCAAAGACTAACATGACGAATAGCTGCCCTGAATCGATTTATGTCCAAATTAGCTAGGAAGTGTCTTCCCTTATTTAAGGAAATAAAAAAAAAACCTTCGAATGGACCGAGGAATGCTAGCTCGCCTTCAACGAACTGAAGCAATACCTTAGCTCGTCCCCTCTGATGACCAGGCCAGAGGAGGGAGATGAACTCAAAATCTACCTCTCTGCAAGTGATGAAGTGGTAAGCTCAGTCCTTGTTAGAGAGGAAGACAAAACACAACTACTTGTATACTATGTTAGCAAAGTGCTCCAGGCTGCCAAAACCAGATATCCAAACATCGAAAAGCTCACCTTCGCTTTAGTACTAGCTGTTCGGAAGCTGAGACCCTACTTCTAGGCACACTCTATAGTGGTGCTAATAGACTAGCCACTGAAGCAAATTCTCCTAAAGCTAGAGATTTTAGGAAGACTCACCAAATGGGCAACGAGCTTAGTGAATATGATATCCCATTTGAGATATGCACAACGATGAAAGTGCAGGTCCTGGCAGATTTTATCACTGAGTGTACCTTCAGCTCGCCATTGCTCTAATAGATGGTGCTAACAACGAAAGCCTTATCCAGTGCGGCACCCCCACCTTGTGATATAGTGAGCTGGGACGAGGAGCCCTGGATAATTCACGTAGACGGCTTGTCTCACAGGGCGGAAGCGGAGCTGGGTTAATACTATATGGACCTTGTGAAACAAAGCTGGAATACACACTCTGGTTTCTATTCCGAGCATCAAATAACGAAGCTGAATATGAAGCCCTACTAGCAGGATTGGCATTAGCAAAGGAAGTAGGAACCAAACACATGGTAATATGTAGCGACTCACAGCTCATCTTAAATCA
Organism: Nelumbo lutea; assembly: GCF_056320005.1. Classification (NCBI taxonomy): domain Eukaryota; kingdom Viridiplantae; phylum Streptophyta; class Magnoliopsida; order Proteales; family Nelumbonaceae; genus Nelumbo; species Nelumbo lutea. The sequence continues at coordinate 25,619,000 of NC_142690.1, read as the reverse complement.
GGTAAATGGGGACTATAAGGCCCGAGATTCCTCCATGATGGCATACCTTGCCAAAGCCTGAGAACTCCTACTAGTTTTCGAATCATGGTATCTCCAACAAATTTTGAGATCGAAAAATATAGGGGATGACTCCCTCTCCAGATTAGCAAGCACGACTGACTCGGCAAAATGAACCATCTACTTAGAAGAACTACCACGACCCTTGACAAAAAAATCGAATAAGGAGGTTGCCAACATTACTACTTCTGAGCCAAGTTGGATTGACCCACTCTATAATTACTTGAAACACGACACACTACTAGTAGTAGGAAATGCAGCTCACCGGATAGAGCGACAAGCAGCCTACTACGTGATAGTAGACAAGTTGCTCTATAGGAGACCCATCACGATGCCCTAATTACAATGCCTAAGACAAGTTGAGGCAAATCAAGTTCTACAAGAAATCCACGAGGGCCTCTGTGGAGGACACTTAGGGGGTATGGGTCTCACCCATAAAATCCTGCGACAAGGATATTACTGGCCCACCATAAAAGCAAACGCAGTTGAGCTATTCTAGTGGTGTAAGGACATGCAAACATCCTACACCAACCCACTGCCGACCTAAGATACTTGACTAGCCCATGGCCATTTGCGCAGTAGGGCATAGACCTATTGAGGCCCTTCCCACCAGCCAAGGGACAAAAAAGGTTTTTGGTGGTGGCTATGGATTACTTCACTAAGTGGGTGGAAGAACCCCTAGTGACAATAATAGCTCATAGCATCCAAAATTTTTTCTAGCGAAACATAGTGTGCAAGTTCAGTCTGCCAAGAGTGTTAATATCCGACAATGGAAAATAATTCAAAGACATTAAGTTCCTAGATTGGTGCGATCAAATGGGAATAGAACAAAGGTTCATGTCAGTGGCACATCCCCAAGCTAATGGGTTGGCTGAAGTCACTAATAGAGCAATACTACAAGGACTCAAATCTCAGTTATCTTGAGCCAAAGGACTATGGGTAGATGAACTACCCAATGTACTATGGGCCTATAAGACTACAGTCAAAACAACAACTGGTGAAACCCCCTTTAACCTGACCTATGGGACTGAAGTTGTGATACCGACAGAGTTAGAAATTCCAACCCTACAATTTGAAGCGTATGCCAAAGGAATAAATGAGGAGGAACTGCAAGCTAACCTCGACCTACTAGAAGAAACAAGAGAACTTGCCCACATTCGAACTGCAGCGTACCAACAACGTATGGCACAATACTATAACGTTAGATTCAGGAAATGAAATTTCAGAGTTGGCGACCTAGTGCTAAGGAAAATCATGGCACCTGAGCCCGAAGTAGGGAAGCTCGGTCCGAACAAGGAAGGACCCTACAGAGTTTCTAAAATTTTTGGTGGAAACACATATGTGCTCGAGATAGTTGAAGGAAAAAGGGTTCATCGGGCTTCGAACATAGATAATCTACAACAATACTACACTTGAGCAAGTACTGGATAGATTGCCTATACTAAAAATCAGCTCGACAGGCAGGTAGCAATCGATCTCGGAATGACACGACATAGCTGCATGGTGCAGAATAGATATGCATGGTATATCAGGAAAAACAAGATTTCTTTACTACAAAAAAGGGGATTTCTTTAGTTCGGACAAATGTGGGGCACGTAGTTCCAAAAATCTTAACAAGAGCTTGAAAAGACCCCGTAAACAACAAAAAAGAACCACTGGACACCACAACAAATCCCTCAGCCAAGCTAAGAAACAGGCTACTTGTCACCGTCAGCACCGTCATAAGCCTCCTCACCCTCTTGCCCAACGAACTCCTCTTCGTCGTCTTCCTCCTCCTCCTCTAGGGTTAGCGGCTCGCTATCCACCTGGGTGACAAGTTCGGACATCACCCTCCGAGAAGTGATGGAGCTGACGTAAATATCGGGGTAGAGAGACTAAAGATAGCGGTGACACATCTTGAAACCCCTCTTCGTCGAAGCGACACCGTCTAGTGCCCGTTGATTTTCATACTTAGGAGATTTCAGGTAAGAAGCCACCCCCTTTGCCCTAGCAAGCTTATCTCCTAGACACTCCTTCTGAGAACACCTCAACCTCGCCTCAGACAGCTCACGCTAAAAACGTTGATGCTCTCCACACTCCCCCTCTGAGTCCAACTTGAGCTTTTGCACCTCGACATTGAGCAAACTGATGTTGACCTGCAGGCCAGCTCTCTTCTTCTAATAGGAATAAGCATGATCCAGAAAGGTGGGAGAGTGCACCTGCATAATACATTGGGTCATCTAGGCCCCGGCCTCTGTGAGGTCCATCTCGGCAATCCATTGCATGTCCACTGGAAGAAGTATCCCCCTACCAATCTAGAGCGCCACCCGAGCATTACACAGCTGGTCAATCACCTTAACATTTGGAACACAAGGAGTAAAAGGAGGAATGCCTGAAAGATAAGGTGCCGCCTCCCGCGCAGGTTCAGGGATAGCATAATTCGGCTCAGCAAACATCGGGTCCTCCTCACCTTCCAGGTCAACAATGGGGAGTCTCAAAAGAGGAAGCACCCTGTGACAACTTGCGCTCAACTTGACGCTTCTTGCAAGCATATCTCCGCTTAGCAGATATCATTGAGGCCAAGCTCGCCATACCTGGGAAAGTGAAAAAGCACTACTTATCAAAACAAGGAGAAAGTCTAAATAGACAAGCAACCTGAACTAAATGTGCAATAAGTGGCCAGGCATCCGACCCACCTATCTGGCTTAGGCCCTCTTGCACAAGCATCGGCTCAGCCAGAAAATCCTCAAATTTAACACGTTCTCGGATGAGCTGCTGAACGACAACCCACAGTTTGTCATCCTTGCACTCAGAAACATTTTTAGGACAACTGTACCAAATGATACTACAATCCCAACTACCTGCCTTCTCAAGAAAAAAGAAACGATTCCTCCAATTCCTAGGGAAGTTAAACATTTTCTTCCCACTACGAAAGGGGAGATTAAAACAGAAGGGACCTGAAACCCGCTTCATATGCATTAAAGCTGAGAAGGCCTCAATGCTTAGGGGAAAACCGTGATGATGGAACAAACTGATTAACCCAACCAACATCCTAACCCGTTAGGGGCAAGCTAACCCAGGGACACCCAATAGCATGTTAGGACAGCAATGATGAAGGGATGAAGGGGAAAATGAAGGCCAGCCACCAAAAACTCTTCGTAGATGCATAGACCTTCCAGACCATGCTCCAAGGGTAACAACCAGGACTAGGCATAATCCATTGATACTCATTAGGGATCTAGTATCTATGACACAACTCTACCATTTCATCCCCTAACAACTCGATTTCCCCAAAGGAGGCTATCGCAGCCTCGACCTCCTCCCGTTTACCCACCATCTCTCCATCATAGAAAACCACAAAGGAATTTTAATTGGAGGAGATAGACTCCTCCCCTGATCCGCTACAGTGAACCCTATCCTTTGCAGAACTATGCGACATGTTGGAAGTGAAATACTCACCGGAGAAGACATTGGAAAGGACTTGGAAACAACTATTGCTGGACTTGACAGAAGAAGAGAAACACATCTCACCCAAGAGAAATGGAGCTCGCCTCAGCAGGAAAAAACTCCAAAACCTCACCTCACTCAAAAAAGTCTAAAGGCAAAGCGGGGACCCCGAGGGCCCCTCTTATTTAAAAGCGTGCCTGACAAGAAGAATCAAGAATTAACGGCTCGTGACAGGAGCACGTCTCCCACATCCCAGCAGCACCTATGACTGACAGGCTGCAAATAGCTGCAGATACGTACGCCGAATCTATCAACGCGCCAACTGCGAAACTTGAAAGAAGCACACATTTTCAAAATTCAAAAAAGCCCATCACAACGGGTTTCACCAATTGTGCCAAACCAAACCAGCTGAACCAAACACACAGATCAGGCAACAACGAGCTAAACTAGACTAGGCGCAAAGGCAAACGATCCTAAAGATAGGAATTAGGTAAAAAACCAAAAACGCCCCAGGAGCTTCTACTCTCTTCGTCCACTGAAAAGTGACTCAAGAGTGGGGGGCTATTGATGAGTGGCATTTTGGTCAACCCACATGATGATGGACACGTGGACGCTATGACCAACACAGCATCCCCCTCAGCAAACTAGCTCACCTGCTCGACATGTGGCAGCCAACACCAGGTATGCAGCCGATCTGGAATAATCTCGGCCTACGACGTCCAATACAGTAGAGTAGCTTGCTGGAGTAAAACATGTTAGTCGGCATTAGACACGTGGTCGAGCTAGGGTGAGCTCTCCTCCGACATTCCTAGCTCGCCCAACAACCCCACGAACAACGTGGTCGAGCTAGGGTGAGCCAACACCAGGTATGCAACCGAGCTGGCATAAGCTCGGCCCACGACGTCCAATACAATAGAGTAGCTTGCCGGAGTAACACATTGAAATCGACATCAAACACGTGGTCGAGCTAGGGCGAGCTCTATTCGCCGATAACCCCAACTCACCCGAAACAGTCCCGCAGACAACGCCTGCGACACCACTGTAACCGTAGCTTGGAGAACGAACCGCCAAGTTGACCGCCTCTAGACCAGCAAGTGACTTGTAACTGCAGCTTGAATCTAGCAATTAACTAACCAATACACTCCATGATTTAGGAAACGGCTCCACACAAAACTCAGAGGCGTTGCCTTATAGCACCTGAACCCCAAGAAGCTATAAAAGGACCCAAGGACAATTCCCAAGGGGTAAGCGCACATAAGCTCTCACTCTCTCGTATTTTATCTCTCTAAGAACCACTCACTGACTTAAGCATCGGAGTGTCCTCTTGGGTAAAAATTTACCCAAGCACTCTAACCTCTTTTCTTTCACCTCCTAGCTCGGACCTCCAAGTCGGCGTAATAGCTTGCCTCACACCGTAGACTGAAGTCAATCCGAGCCACCGCATCAAACATGAGGGAGTGAACAGATTTTGTACTTCATTTATTGGTCGGCCCAATTTTGGCTTCAGCAGATAGTATGTAAAGAAACTATATGCATTACGTTCATCTGATATGGCACTGCTTTTAGCTAGTAAATGGAATTCTTTTTTTCCCTCTTAGTGAAAGAGCAAAGTATAACCAAAATTTCTTACATTTGTAGCTGTAATGTAAATTGGTTGACATGGAAGAAAACAAATGCCAGGATTCTCCTGAAGAACTTCCACCCCTTCTCAAGTATACAGTATCCGAGACAGTGTCTTGATTTGATAACATTGAAGAGTACGGTATCCTGAATAATCATCATTCAACCACTAACACTCCAACTTCGAGTCCTTTCTGTACATTATAAGGTAAGTTGTGTCTTCAACGAATCTGTTATATATTGATAGAGATTGGTCCTGTCATGTCTTAGATGACATTAACAAGGTCTGGGTACATAAATGAGCAGTGTAAAGGTACACCGAGTACAAGCTGTTTATTATTCATTATATATATATATATATTAATCCTTATAGACATATGGTTTGTCTTGTTATTATATATAATATAAATCATAGATGTGTGTACCAGTTTACATCCTCAAATGGGCTTGAATAAAGTTATTCTATTTTTATAATATTGAGCTGTTATTAAATTTGACTTACTGAACTATAGGCCATTACATTCCAGAGGCAAGGCAGGAGGATGGCATTCTATCTCTATCAGCATGCCTTCTTCTCCTTTGGGGATTCACTTGGAAAGCAATAGAAGAGTTGTATTAATGGGTAATGATGAAATGGATGTTAACAGCAAGAACCCAAACATTAGAGCCACATCAGTGGATGTTAACAACAAGCAACCAAAACACAAGCTAAGTTTCATTCTCAGCCAATTCCAGTAGGCATAGCATTTGTTGATACAGTTTCTAGTGGAAAAGTTTCTGATCCTTCAGAAGGACAACTAAGGAATATTCCAAGGAGGATTGATGAATTCAAGGACAAAAGATATTATTCTTTCAAAACATGGTCTAGAAGACTTGAGAGGCAGATCTATATCTCATTTACGTGGAAAGCAGTGTGGTCCTGAACCAGAAGTTCACACTTCACAGAATTCTGAAATTGAGGTTTTACCTGTGGACTACTAATTTGATGCTTTAGAAGGGCGTGAATTGGATACGCTATGGGTATGTGATTTTCTTGTCATATTTTTTCCCCTTTCAGTTTTGGTGAACTCTTTATCTTAATTCAGTATTATATTTCAGTTCACATGATCTTTTCTTGTAAATGTTTTTTCTTTTAATCCTTTCCGGGTATATTTAGCTCTAATATAATTACTTAACAGTGTAGCTAGATAGCATGATTTAAATGCTCATTAATTTCCCATTCCTTTTCCAGGATTCAGAGGGGTTGGTGCTTCCAGAAGACAAGCAGTGGCCCTTCCTTGTGCACCAATATCTTCTTTTCGGATGTGTTTAGGGGGTTAGCAGCCAAGCAATTCTGTGGAAAACCCTAGCAACCTCCACATCCACAAGTTTCCTCCAAATAAACCTGTCTGTAAATCTTGTCCTATGGTGTATATCTATTGGTCTTACAGCTCTGATCTTGTTAATTTTTTCTCTTAAAGTGATTTTGTACTTTGAAGCCGTCCGGCGTGAGTATTATCACACCATTCGTGTCAACTTTTTCTTTGCTCCTTGGATGGCCTTCTTGTTCTTAGCTCTTGGTGCCCCACCTTCACTTTCCAAAAACCTGCATTCAGCTCTCTGGTACATTTTGATGTGTCCAATATTTTGTCTTGAACTAAAGATCTATGGACTAACACAAAAAGAGAAGAAATTGATTAAGGGAAATACTTTTTATTGAAGCACAACAAAAAATACATTAGACTGCTGAAATTTATAGATTTAAACATAACAACTTTTCTTAAAAACAATCAACTACTTAGCATAAAAATCTATCACTGCAGAGTAACTATTCTTTTATTTGACAGCTCATACTGATTTAGTCTATGCCAAAGAAATAGCAACAGAAGTTTAACTAAGTAAGATGCACTAATTTGTAACACTCCCCCTTAGTGCATGCTTACGATCAACAACTCCAAGTGCAGCTCTAAAGTTTTCAAATTTTGCTTTTGCTAAAGCCTTTGTAAATATATCTACTACTTGATTGTAAGTAGGAATTCCCTGCAGCTCAATTTCTTGATTCAATACTTTTTCACGAACAAAGTGGTGATGGACTTCAATATGCTTTGTTCGCCCATGAAAAACTAGATTCGAAGCAATTCTAATAGCATTCTCATTGTCACAATAAATCTATACAGCATAATCAAACTTAGAAAAAATATCTTCTGTTAATGCTCCTATAAACAAGCAAGTTGTCATAGTACAATGATTGAGCTGCACATAATCTTTGAGGTAGGCTGGTTGCCTTTTCTCCCTTGTTGATATTCTAGTTTCTTGCTCACCATTGTTTGAACTTGAAGAAGCTGGAGACACATCACTTCTTTATTGACTAGGATCATCGTTATCAGATGTTTGTGTGTTAGTTTAAGGAAACAACTCCATATTATCTTGATTATGATCAGAATCTATATTTTGAACAATTAAATTTTGAGTTGGATACCAAGATGACATATTATCAAATACGACATCTCTAGATGTGACAAATTTCTTTGTCTTTGGATCCATGCACCTCCATCCTTTCCTGCATGAGTCATAGCCAACAAAAATACATTTCTTTTCTTTTGGATCAAGTTTGGCTCGATTAGTTTTAGGAGTATGAACATAACAAATAGAACCAAACACCCAAAAGTAGTTCACATTTGGTTTCACATTATACATTATCTCAAAATTTTCATTTCAAATCAAGTTGACAAATTGTTCTTCAATTGAAAAATTTCAGCTTCATCATCTCCGATGATTATCATGTCATCCACGTATAGTAAAACCAGCAAATGCATCTTTGATTCTAATTTTACAAATAAACTAGAATATGAATTAGCACCTTTAAATCCACAAAAGATGAAGTATTGGGAAACTTTACCATACCAAGCACGTGGTGTTTGTTTAAGGCCATACAATGCCTTTTTCAACCAGCAGACATGTTGAGAAAATTGGTTGAAGATGAATCCTTTGGGTTGTTCCATGAACACCTCACAGTCTAATTCACCATAAAGAAATGTGTTCTTTACATCAAGTTGCCATAACTTTCAATTTCTAAAAGTAGCAAGTGAAACAATTGACCTCACGGTCACCATTTTTTCCACGGAACTGAAGGCCTCCTTATAATTCAACACATAGCTTTGAGAAAAGCCACGAGCAACTAGACGAGCTTTGAATTTGTCAATTGTGCCATCTAATTTCTTCTTCAACCAATAAACCCATTTGTAGGTGACCAGAGTGTAATTTTCTGGCTTAGGCACAAGCTCCCATGTCTCATTTTTCTTTAAGGATTCAATTTCTTCTTGCATTGCCGCTTCCCATTTTGGACAGCCCTTTGCTTCTACATAACATACTGGTTCTTCATTATGTTGATGCAGCTCTAAGAATAGTGAATCATTTTCGGTCACATGATGCGAGCAACTAGAATCAATGATCCATTCATCTTTGATGTAATTGACTGTAGTTTGATTTGGTGCTGATTTGCGAGCAATGTTATTTCTTCCTTTAATCACCTCTATGTGCCATCTGATTTCTTCTTCAACCAATAAACCCATTTTCAGGTGACCGAAGTGCAATTTTCTGGCTTAGGCACAAGCTCCTATGTCTCATTTTTCTTTAAGGCTTCAATTTCTTCTTGCATTGCCGCTTCCCATTCTGGACAGCCCTTTGCTTCTACATAACATGCTGGTTCTTCATTATGTTGATGCAGTTCTAAGAATAGTGAATCATTTCCGGTCACATGATGTGAGCAACTAGAATCATCCATTCATCTTTGATGTAATTGACTGTAGTTTGATTTGGTGCTGATTTGCGAGCAATGTTATTTCTTCCTTTAATCACCTCTATGTGCCATCTGATTTCTTCTTCAACCGATAAACCCATTTGCAGGTGACCGGAGTGCAATTTTCTGGCTTAGGCACAAGCTCCCATATCTCATTTTTCTTTAAGGCTTCAATTTCTTCTTGTATTGTCGCTTCCCATTCTGGACAGCCCTTTGCTTCTTCATAACATGCTGGTTCTTCATTATGTTGATGCAGTTCTGAGAATAGTGAACCATTTCCAGTCACATGATGTGAGCAACTAGAATCAATGATCCATTCATCTTTGATGTAGTTGACTGTAGTTTGATTTGGTGCTGATTTGCGAGCAATGTTATTTCTTCCTTCAATCATCTTAGTAGTGAAGCATTGCTCCTAATTGAGTTGGTCATCTTCATCTTCATCATAAGCAATATTTGCTTTGGAGAGCTTCACACGACAATTTCTCTTAATATGCCCAAGCTTTCCACACCTGTAATACTTAAAATATTTATTACCCTGTAAGCTATTTCCATTACCCTTCTTCTCATTCGTGCTGCCTTTAGAAAACTTTTCTTTGGAAAAGAGGACATCATCACGTTCTGAATTGAAAGTCTTAGCCATTTGCTTAGCTAATGCCTCTTGGTTAGAGAGCAAGGTCTCTAATTCTTCAACTGATGGTTGTTTTTCCCATCCCTGAATGGATGTAATGAAGGGAGTGTATTCCGTCTTCAAGCCACGAATGAGAAACCGTCCTAGACGAGCATCACTAATCTTTTCTTTGGGATCTAGCTCAGAAATTTCAGCACAAATATTCTTGATGCGAAGGAAATATTCTGAGATTGACATACCTTCTTGCTTCAACATGGCCAACTCATTTTCTAAGAACTGTAGTCTTGCTGTATTCTTCTTAGAGAACAGTCTCTCAAGAGTATTCCAAACTTCCTTTGGTGAACTAACATCACGGACATGATCAATGAATTCCTTGTTGATTGATGTTCTTAGAGCAAATAACGCCTTTTCAGGAGTATCAGCTGGAATTTCATCAACACCAAAAACTAGTTCCCAAAGATCTTGACCTTGAAGAAAAGCCTCCATGCACATTCTCCAATACCTGTAGTTTGTGCCTACAAGTTTCTCCACACCATATTGTGTGTTAGAACTGCTTCTCCCATTAATTTCCATTTTGAGTTTCAATCCTCTCCAACAAGATGAACTTGATAGACAAGAAGCATGAAATAAACAAGAACCTCAACCTTGCTCTGATACCATAACACAAAAAGAGCAGAAATTGATTAAGGGAAATGTTTTTTATTGAAGCACGGCCAAAAATACATTAGACTGCTGAAATTTATAGATTTAAACATAACAACTTTTCCTAAAAACAATAAACTACTTAGCATAAAAATCTATCACCGCAGAGTAACTACTCTTTTATTTGACAGCTCATACTGACTTAGTCTATGCCAAAGAAATAGCAACCGAAATTTAACTAAGTAAGATGCACTAATTTGTAACATGGACAATGGATGTGGGGAAGTCAGTGGAGGCTTTCAAAAGTGGCAAACTCTTCAAACCATCCAGCCATTGTTGGGAACTTTGTGGGTGCATCTATGGGACTAAAAGAAGGACCTATCTTCTTCTTTTCTGTTGGGTTGGCTCACTACGTAGTTCTATTTGTAACTCTTTACCAGAGGCTTCCAACAAATGAGACACTTCCAAAGGAGCTCTACCGAGTGTTCTTCTTGTTTGTTGCAGCACCTGGCGTTGCTTCCATGGCGTGGGCAAATATTCAAGGGTCGTTTGATTATGGCTCAAGGGTTGCTTACTTCATTGCTTTGTTTCTCTATGTCTCACTGGTTAGTCTCTCTTATCTCTTCCATGGATGTTTGAGTGCACCAATAAGCAGATGATTTCACATTCTCCTAGGAGAATCAATCTATTCAAAACATATGTCTGGGAGTGGGTGGTGCGTTTTTTAAAACAAAAACTACTACCACATCAGTAAATTAATTAAAAATAATATTGCCAGTCTCTAAATCTGCCCTCACTAGTGAATGGTACTACCCACGGTCTGGATGATTATTTTTTCCCACTAGGCCACTTCGTATGCACCATATGCATAGTTCAAAGTCAAAGAACAGTTCGACCTGGCTAAAAGCTTAAGCTGTTAAATAAGGTTCTTGAATGGGTTTTAATTACTTTTTAACACGCCCCCTCACATGAGGGTCTAGAGTGTGGACAAGAAAATCACTATTCATATCTCATGGAGTGACGAGGATTGAACACTAAATCACTTAATCAAATAGTTTCTGGTTGATAATATCACAATGAACCGACCACCTAAAAGCTTAAGCTGCTATTAGGTAAGGTCCCTGATATTCTCTAACAAAGTCATTGCAAAGTATCTGCTATCACAGTTTGTATTGATATTTATTGTTCTTTTCAACTTTATTACATAAAACACATCTTAGTTATTTTATTTTGTTACTCTTTGGATGTTTTTCACAGGTTGCTCGGGCTAATTTCTTTAGTAGGTTCACTTCTTCTTCTTTTATAAATTTGAAGTAGCCATTATCTTTCCCCGCCTTTAGATCCACATTTCTGAATTTTATTTTCATCCCATACCACAGGTTTTCACTAGCGTGGTGGGCATACACTTTCCCAATGACAGGAGCTTCCATTGCAACAATCGGGTACACAAGTGTAGCCACAAATATTAATCCAGTGACACAATCTCTGTCTCTCATACTCTGTCATTTATACATAATTTACTTTATGTTAATTGGCCTAAAAAAATCCATTTTAACACTTCTCATCCTATACTACTATGCATCACCTGTAACCAGTCACATAGATCAACAAACCAATCTTGATAACCTTGAAAGAAAACTTGGCAAGTAAGGACCTAATAAACATTTTATTAGAAGTTGATACACCATGATTTTCATGGGGTTAGATTGCTAAACAATTCACACATTCCTGGCTTTGGATGTAGCCAAAATGACAAATCGCCCAAACTGCATAATCAAGCCAGACGGTGTAATGCGAGCTGTACCTCCAATCGATCACCACCATGAGGAAGCCGGCCAATGGGTGTATCTACTCCTGTGCAAATCGGGAAAAAAAAATCTACAATGATGGATCGGATAGGAAGAAGCAGGAGGTTGTGGCAGAAGCAGGCTAATGGGTTTCTAAACAGCCAACAGCCCCCATGGAAAGACTTGCCAAACAGGCCCTAAGACTATAGGTTTTACCTACTAATTAACGGTTTTTTTGCTTTTATTAGTTGGTACCCAAACGATGTGCTTGTGTTGATAAAAGAAATTGTAGTAGGATCCTTGTGAAAATATCAATTGGACCAAGTTAGTGTTTTTGAATCATCGTTGACTCAGATGGTTGGACCATTCAACCTAAGAACCATTTGGAACTAGTTTCATTTCATCCTTAACCTGGTCCTTTGCCAAAAACTGTTGATTTGGTCAGTGATCCATTGACCCTAGTGGTCCAACTGTCGATCCAGACAATGATTTTGGCCATTTTTATTTTAATATTTTTTTCTTAATTTTTTTTTTTAAATTGAAACAAGCTATCCATTCGAACCAGATGGTCGAACCACTAACCTAAAAACCGATGGCCAAAGCAGTTCCGATTCCAAGTCGGTTTTTAAAACCTTGGACCAAGTGGCACCAAGACCAACCCAAACTATTTATGAGTTACATATATATTATTAGATAAATCATAATTTTTACTACTTTTATTACACTTTATTAGTTTTCTTACTCTTAAATGCGATGCACATGCTTTATTAAGTGACATTCAGACATGAATCTTAGCACATTTGTAATTGGGTAAAGCTAAACCCTATCCATCTTAGCATTATTATTCTTCGGTTATGTATTATATATACATTAAAAAGAAAACCAAAGATCTAGAAGGGATTAGGGAGAGGGAGTTACTTTTTTATTAACTTAAACCTAAAAATAATTTATTAATTAAATTATGTTTTTATTAATTTGTATCAATTTTAACTAATAAAATTACTTCTGCTAATTCTATTAGCATTTTTATTGTTTTTAATATGTTAATTTTTATAAATAATTTAAATTTTATTTTTTATAAATTTTACAAAAAATCATTTTACTAATTTTTGAGTAAATTAATAAAACTTATTATTTAATTTATTTTAGTTAATAAGTTACTTAAGAAGTTAATTATATAATGTAAGTTGCTGATTTTTTATTTTTTCCTTCTTTTTATTTTTTAGTTTCTTTTCGATTTTTAATATTTTCTTGCTAATTATTACTTTTAATATGTTAAAAAACTTTTGATATTTTTAGTGAAAACTATTTTATCAATTAATTAAAAAATTAAGTTTCTAATTTTTTGTTATTTTCTATTTTCTTAAAATAATTCCGTATTATATTGTTTTTGGTTTATTAATAAAACTATTAATAATTTTTTCCGTTATGTTCCCTTATTTTTCTGATTTTATATTATTTTCTAATTAATAAAATTTATTTTTAGTAAAGATTTCCCTTATTTGATCTTTTTGTTTTCAAAATTGCATAACGGAGTTGAATCGATCAAAGATCATTCAAATTTGGTATGAACTCATAATTGAAGCTAGCAGGTGGATTGGTAATTGAAGTTAGTGGGCTGGACATTTTTGGTATTCAAATGATCCAATCCATGAACTTCATAAGGATTTTTAGACCCTTGGTTCATTTCTTCTTCTACTTTCTTATTCTCCTAGGGACTTGACAAAGCTGGGAAAACGACCTAATCCATTTGAGCTACTGGTCAATGCTTAAAAAAAATTAAGTTTATTACGATGGACATATAAGGAGAAAATTTATGTTCATGGAAAATACTTTAGAAAGTTAACAATAAAATTTTCACATGATTTAGAAAAAAATAGCAAAATTTTAACAATTTTTTGGAAAATATAACAGAAAAATATTTTATTAAAAATGTAACTTATAATTAAATTAATAATTTAACAAAAACATGTTAATTAGTAATGAAATGGATAGTGTTTCTAATATTTATTTTCAAGATATATTTTATAAAAATTTATATAACAGATTTGGCAGACTAAACGGAATCAATTAAGATCTGTTTGAATCAATAACTAAATAAATTGGAGCGATCACTTTTGAGTTATGTAATGATCCAATCTATTAGAGTCATCTTCTTGACCCACCTAGCCACCTTGTTATAGCGTTTGCTCGACAAACACACTAGTGTTTCATCAATATAAATAGTGATGATGTCTGGGCCCTAAAACATCCCATGGAGAGAGATAAATTTTATAATTAAAATATTAAAATATTATTTATAATTGTAATAAGATTTTTAATTAATCACTAAACTTTATTCCTTAATTTGATCCAGAAAATTAAGGAACCGATCATTCATAAACAGAGGCTCTCAATGCACAAAATACATATATATTTCATCCCTGCCAATAAAACCTGAAGCTTCCCCAGAATGATCATTTGTATACATGAAATTTTCTACCATATTTAGGGTATCCCAAAAGAATAGCTATTCCCATGGTATACAATCAACAGATGCCAACTAGAAGATCTCCTTTTCTCAAAAAAATAAAAAAGAAAAAGCAAAAGAAAAACTTGACACACCAGATTATCACAATCACTGAATTGGTTAGAATATTTTTTTTTATTTTTTATTTTGTACAAGGAACACTAAGGGGGAGCCCATTCATATCATTGGTTCATCCCTCCCATTTTCTCATACACCTTTTTCACAACCTTCCTAGTCTTATATTCAATTGTCTCACTGTACATTTATCCATGACTACTGATACAAAACTCCATCTCCACCTTGTTTGACCATCTGAGTGATGAAAACTAGTATTTTCTCAAGTAGGACAAGTAGAAAAACAGAAAATCCGGCATGGTGTTGACACCATGAACTTGATTATAAACATGGGTACTGGTTAATTAGGCAGGAAGCTTTCATTTCTATTTTTTATCTACGCTAATAGATCTCAGAGAAACTTCTGTGCCTTCACCATCTGAACCAGCAGATTTCAAAGAAGCTTCAATGTCTTTGGCATCTGAATTTCCAGAACTCAGATGGAACTGCTTCTTACTCTTTTTTGGCCTTTTTGTTGTAATTGCAATGGCAATATCGTTGGGGAAGAGGTCTCGAAATACAAAGGCATGAAGGATGGTGGTGATGAGCAGAGCTGTCACTGTGAGAGTAGAAATGACAGAGAGTATGACAGACAGAGATTGTGTTACTGGATTTTTTACTACACTTGAGTACCTGATGGTTGCAATGGAAGCCCCTGTCATTGGGAAAGTGTATGCCCACCACGCCAGTGAAAACCTGTGGTATGGGATGTAAATAAAATTCAGAAATGTGGATGTAAAGGAGGGGAAAGATAATGGCTACTTAAAAATCAAAGAAAAAAATAGAAGAAAAAAATACCTGAACCCCTTAAAGAAATTAGCCCGAACAGCCTGCAAAGTGATTGAAAGTAACAAAATAAAATAACTAAGATGTGTTTTATGTTATAAAGTTGAAAAGAACAATAAATATCAATACAATCTGCGATTGCAGATACTTTGTTGTGACTGTGTTAGAGAATAAAATCCTATTTAAGGATTTCAACTAATAGCTTAAGTCTTTAGGTTGAAGGTTCTTTGAGATGGCACCAGAAACTGTTTGACCAAGTGATTTAGTGTTCAATCCTCGTCACTCCATTATAATTAATTAAATTTCAGCACAAGATATGGATGGACCTGCATTTGTCCACATTTCAATCCTAATAGGCCCTCATGTGAGGGTCCCTCATATGAAGTGGCATAGTAGGAAATGGAAATTTACCATTGGAGAGTGCAGGTAGTAAGGGACCCATCAAAGAGCAAATCCCAAAAATTCCATCACACACCCAACTTCAGTAGTGAGGGCAGATTTAGGGACTGATTACAATATTATTTTTACTGATGTAGCAGTTGTTTTTCCTTTAGAAAATAAAATAATATATATTGGCAAGCAAGCAACCCCCATAAACATCTCCTATTTTGAATAGATTGAATTTCTTAGATGAATGTGAAATGATTTGTTTGTTTGTTTTGTGAACTCAGAAATACATACAAGAGATAAGAGAGACTAACCAGTGAGACATACAGAAACAATGCAATGAAGTAAGCAACCCTTGAGCCATAATCAAACGACCCTTGAATATTTGCCCACGCCATGGAAGCAACGCTAGGTGCTGCAACAAACAAAAAGAACACTGGATGGAGCTCCTTTGGAAGTGTCTCATTTGTTGGAAGCCTCTGGTAAAGAGTTACAAATAGCACTATGTAGTGAGCCAATCCTACAGAAAAGAAGAATATAGGCCCTTCTTTTAGTCCCATAGATGCACCAAGCAATGCACCAACAAAGTTCCCAACAATGGCTAGATGGTTTGAAGGGTTTGCCACTTTTGAAAGCCTCCGCTGACCTCCTGACATCCATTGTCCATAGATCTTGAGTTCAAGACAGAAGATTGGGCTCATCAAAATGTACCAGAGAGCTGCATGCAGGTTTTTGGCAAGTGAAGGTGGGGCACCAAGAGCTAAGAACAGGAAGGCTATCCAAGGTGCAAAGAAAAAGTTGACACGGATGGGGTGATAATACTCACGCCGAACAGCTTCAAAGTACAAAATAAATTTAAGAGAATAAATTAACAAGATCAGGGCTGTAAGACCAATAGAGATGCACCAGAGGACAAGATTGACAGACAGGTTTATGTGGAGGAAACTTGTGGATGTGGAGGTTGCCAGGGTTTTCCACAGAATTGCCTGGCTGCTAACCCCTAAACACATGCCAAAAGCAGATATTGGATAACGCAGAAGGAAAGGCCACTGCTTGTCTTCTGGAAGCACCAACCCCTCTGAATCCTGGAAAGGGAATGGGAAATTAATGAGCATTTAAATCTTGTTAGCTACTGTTCAGTAATTATTATTAGAAACATACAAATTCATTCAGTCATTTCTTTCTATTTATTTATTTATTTATATTAGAGCTAATTAAATATACCCATGGAAAGGATTAAAGGAAAAGCATTTACAAGAAAAGATCATGTTAACTGAAATACTGAATTAATATAACAAGTTCACCAAAAACAAAAGGGGAAAAATATGACAAGAAAATCACATACCTTTAGTGTATCCAACTCAGGTCCTTCTAAAGCATCAAAGTACCGGTCCACTGATAAAACTTCAATTTCAGAATTCTGTGTAGTGTTAACTTCTGGTTCAGGATCACACTGCTTTCCACGTAAATGAGATAGCTGCCTCTCAAGTCTTCCAGACCATGTTTTGAAAGAATCAAAACTTTTGTCTTTGAATTCATCAATCCTTGAGTTCCTTAGTTGTCCTTCTGAAGGAGCAGAAGCATTTCCAGTACTGCAAACTGCATCAACATATGCAATGCCTACTGCTACTGGAATGGGCTGAGAATGAAACTTGGCTTGTTTTGGTTGTTTGCGGATAACATCCACTGGTGTGTCTCTAAAGTTTGGGTTCTTGCTGCTAACATCCATTCCATCATTATCCATTAATAAAACTTTTCTATTGCTTTCCAAGTCATTCCCCAAAGGAGAAGAAGGCATGCTGATAGAGACAGAATGCAACCGTTCAGAATTAGTGGCTTGAGTTTCATCCTCCTGCCTCTGGAAAGCAGTGGCTTATAGTTCAGTAAGACAAATTGAATAACAGCTCAATATTTAAAAGGAAAATAAAACAAGTAAATGAAGACATGCCAACACAAGTAAATGACACCAGTTCAAACCCATTTGAGGATGTAATTATGTAAACTGTTCACACTGCTCATTTATGTACCCAGACCTTGTCAAGGTCATCTAAGACATGATGAATCAATTAAAAATTAAGTCGGGACATATGAGGATCAATATCCCTATGATCAATAGCTGCTTTGTTGAAGACACAACTTACCTTAGCTAATGCACAAACAGGATCCGAAGTTGGATTAGTCCTAGCGGTTGATTGAAATTGTTGATTCAGGCTACCACACTCTTCAATGTAATCAAATCCAGACACTGTCTTGGATTCTATATACTTCAGAAGGGATGGAAGTTCTTCAGGAGAATCCTGCTTCAGCAAATTCTGGCAATTGTTGTCCTCCATGTCAACCCACTTACAGCTATAAAATATAAGAAATTTTGGTTATACTTTGCTCTTTCACTAGGAGGCAAACAAAGAAGAATTCCATTTACTAGATAAAAGCAGTTTCGCATCAGATAAACATAGCGCATATAGCTTCTTTACATACTATCCTTTAGTTTTATCTTCATTCAGGTATTAGTTAGAAGTTTTATTTCATCATCTAAGCCTTGTCCCAACTATATGGGGTCAGCTAGAATTTGTATTTCATCTAAATGATGAACTCTTTAATTTAACATTTGGTTTAGTCCAAAATTAATGCATAGCTTGTAGACAAGCTGATCTGTAAAAAAGGTTAGTAGCAGAAAACTGTAAACAATAATATTAGACCATTTTACTTTGGTTTGTGAAACGGAAAATTAATTTTAGAAATTGCAGAAATTTCATTACCAGAAACTGATCTCTCTACTGAATACTTCCCCCTGAAAGTGGAAGTAAGAAATATCCACTAATCCATGACAAGATGCTGAGGATCAATGCATTCAGAACTGTCAGTAACTGTCAGTTATCCTCAACCACAAGTTTGCATGATTCATCCCCCACCCCCAACCAAAAACAAAAGAAAGAAAGAAATCCTTTGAAGAAGAGGACAGAAAATTTCCTGGTAGTCCCGAAGGAATCTAGACTCCATCCCATAGACCACTTCTAGCCATAAAGCTAAAGATAGAACCTTTCCCCAGTAATTATATGAACATGCTGTTGATTTTATTCACAATATTATAAGCCAGTAACTAGTAAGAAAAACATAAAACTCTGAAACAGCTTTGCTTCGGACTTGGATTTCCGTTTTCCTTCTTTCTTTCTTTCTTTTATATTCTTTTCGTTTCGGAATCTTTCGAACAACAGAATTGAAATGACCCCTATTAATTTCGAAGCTTTCAAATACAGGAATCAAAGTTGCTGAATTCCGCACACTTATAACAAAGAACAGAATATGTAAACTCTCTGCTTCATCTGGTGTTCCAGCACAAAAGGAAAAAGAAAGCACTGCAAAGAGGGGGATCAAAGTTTCATTTGTATGGTTGTCTTAATAAACTTGGTCCTGGTTATCAGATTTCAAGATCCAACGTCTTGTTAGTGGAGGCCTTCTTCTCTGGTTGGCAACAAAAGGTGAAATTTAGCAGGCCAATATCCAGTATTGTTCCAATAACTAAGAAATCATAAATTAGAACTCTCAGTATAACCAATCACATATATTGACTTGGATGAAGCTCTACCATTGATGATAAAAATAAAAATAACAATAATAATAAAATAAACTGGAGCTCTACCATTGCTCTACCATTTTCTTTCCACCAAGCCTTATGAAGAATAATGATTGTGTGCCACCAGTACATTTTCTTAGAACAATTTGCAAGGGATTCTATCCTTAACTAAACCAAGTAAACAGAAACAATGATTAAAAAAAAAAATCAATCCGCATCTGTGTGTTGTGGAGTATAAATAGAACTTCAAATTCATAATAGGATGGCTGAAAGAATGAAAGAATGCAGTGCATGGGTAGATATTCACGAGTGCTGATTAATAAAAACAAAATCTTACTAATGTAATTTTGCCCTATTTTGTTCTATTTGATCAATAATTGTAGCCCGGAAACTATTTCTTACTTGGATAAATGATACAACTCACATAGACATTTCTCTCCTTCAAACTAGCTGGTAATTAACTCAGAGATCATTTGCAGTTTGAGCAATCAGTTTGGAAAAGAAATATGAGTATAGCCTCAACAACAAAGAAAATATGTTATTCAAGGAGTCCCAAGAAAACAAATATCCTGGAATCATCTACAGGCTTCCATGGAAAAAAGAGACCAGCTTAAATAGATAAACATGGCAGCAAATTTCACACAAGGTGCCAACTGGCTGGTTGGTAAGGCCTCCTACTTGTTGTAGCAGAGGCTTGGAATCTGCACCAGGATTGGCTGGGGATGGTCTACCCCCATGACATTAAAACATTTCACAGCCCCAAAGAAAGGACAATGAATGTATAAATTTTAAAACTCCACCCCAGTTAATCTGCTACATTTTAAATATATATCTGAAATTGTGAAGAAAACTAACCAGTCTTCTACTAATATCTGAAGTTTATTTCGATATTTCCAATCAAACCCGAATAAGAAATAGAACCAGAGAGGCGCAAGATGTGACTTACAATTGTCGGTTGCTAGTTTGCTACAGCTAAGCCAAGGGATTTGGACGACAGTTGGGTATTTTCAATGCAACAAGAAAAGTAGAATACTCTTAAGTCTCTAATACCATGAAAATTACAAGCATGAATCACGAAGAAGAATTCGATCACCCAGGAATTGAAAACTAACTTGTTTGAAATCTACGCTTCTTGCACCGATAGCTTTCAACATGCATATATAGCCTGCATGCCTGTTTCTAGCCTGAATATGACACCAGAAAAACGACTTTGTACAATCATCCAGAGGACAAATCCCCCATCCATCGATAATATGAGTCCCCACATAAAAGAAAACCAATAAATTAAAGTTAAAATTAAGCCCATAAGATGAGGAGAAATGTTACCACTAACCAGAGGACAAATCCCCCACGATTCTTGGTTGTGATTGGTCAAATGTCGGGTTCCAAAACGTTCAATGGCCATTACGGTAACTTGCAGCTCCAATTTGTTCTTGCTTCAAAAAATTAATGCACCACCAAGAAAACTAATAAATAAACATGACGGCTGAGAAGGCTTTAGAGACCAACAACTTTCCAAGAGAATCGCAGAAAAGGCTGGTCTGTGCTCTCTTATGCGACATACAGTCGGATCGGAGCATAAGCTTTAATTTGATGAGATACGTCAGGAATTAAAAAACATTCACAAACAACAACAACAGAGTGGTGGTGCAAATCTAGTCAGATTTGCATTCTTGTCTTTCGTGGCTTCTTGTTGGGATGAGTACGAGTGTAGAGAGTCTAGAGACCCATATTTATATTGGAAAGAGATAAAAATGCGAACGAATTGGACCCCGTTTGACGTGTTATATTTCCATAAAAGATTTGCTAAATAGTTATTATGTAACCGTTTCTGATCATGTATCAATTTTTTCGTGATATGTCAATTTTTTTGCTAAGTACATCGTTATATCGTCTGCTCCCAAGTGGCCTGTGACTTAAAGGCTGAAGTGAAGCTCCCTGATGGCGAGCTACCTAGTGGCGAACTACTTAGTGCCAAGTTGCATTGATGAGCTGCTTGGAGGTGAGCTACCTTGATGAACTGCTTAGTGGTGAGCTACTTTGATGAACTACCTGGTGGTGAGCTACATTGATGAGCTTTGTTGCTCTTTTAGAGGCCTTCAAGGAACTAAATGTCAGAGGACCCAGGGGTGGCTTACTTGGCGGGGACACTCCGATGGCTAAGTTAGCACGGTATGGTAGTAGAGAGCTTGAAGATGATATAAGAGAATGAGAGAGCTAGAGAGCAGAGATTACCATCCCTTTTTACATCTTATCACTTGCCTCCCCCTTCGCCCCTGGGGGTGAGGTCTTTATATACTAGAGTCCTCGTGGGTTAGGTGGAGCAGTTCTTGGATTCCCGCTGTGATGGGACATATTGCGTGTTAGGTGGATGAAATGTCGTCAAACGGTAATACTGTCCCTTCTCGTCAGAACGGGGAGTTGGTGAGCTAATATGGCTGTTACAAGTCACAATCCCGTGAAATGCGGGGTACGGTGGTGAGTTCCTCGAGGTTGTTAGTTTGGCGCCTGTGCTAGGCCACCAGGCCGGTGCCTGGGCCAGGCCGCCATCTCGTGCCAGGGCCAGGCTACCAACTCGTGCCAGGGCCAGGTTGCCAACTCGTGCTAGGGCCAGGTCGCGCCAGGGCCTGGCTGCCAGCTCGTGCCAGGGCTAGGTCGTGTCAGGACCAGGTCGTGCCAGTGCCAGGTCGCCTGGTGGGACACCATCAACTTAGCAAAGGCGAGTTGTTGTCAAAGTGGTATCGAGTGTCACCTAGTTGTTCTGAGGTGACAGGCTACATGAGGGTGAGATGCCTAGTGGTGAGCTTCGTGTAGTGAGCTGCCTGTGGAAAACTGCCTATGGCGAGCTGCCTAGTTGTCAAGAGGGTGCACTTAGCTGTCAAGAGGCTGCCAGGTGTCATAATGTCACTGGAGGGCCAAATCCGCCACCATCAGTTGCCCCCCCCACTGTCGAACTAAATGTAACTCGACGAAGGGAGTACATTTCTCCTTTTGGCCCGTAATTCGACGAGCTCGTAGGCGTTGATTTAGTTTCTTTAGGCTCTGGGAGTTGCTTGGAAGTGAGCTGCCCGTAAGGTGCTGAGGTCTCTGCCAGTTCAGTACTTTAGCCCTTAGGTTCTGGGAGCGACTTATAATCCACTCTTGGACTTCGCCCATGCCAACGAGGCGGCTGAGTCTTAAGTAGTAGTATTACCCATGCCGTAGAAGCGACTGGGTCTTTCAGCAGTAGTATTGCCCATGTCATAGAGGCGACTGGGTCTTTCAGCATTAGTGTTGCTCATGCCGTAGAGACGATTGGATCTTTTAGCAGTAGTGTTGCCCATGCCGTAGAGGCGACTGGGTCTTTCAACAGTATTGTTGCCCATGTCATAGAGGCAATTGGGTCTTTTAGTAGTAGTGTTGCCCATGCCGTAGAGCCCTATACACTATGGTTGTATATTGTTTAATTCTAAACATACAATTGTAGGCGGCTTGGCACAACTTGGCCCTGGCACGAGCTGGCAACGTGCCCTCATCAAGCCCCTTATTGTTTGGTTCTAAACCACTATAACTCAATACTAAGTAGGTATTTCTCCATATAGAGTCTAATTTTTTGTTTGGTTAATCATGATTTTCAAAATTAATCCGGAGATCGAACTGGTCAAGATATAGTTATCGGGTCGAACGGTTCGAACGATTAAATGACCAGGTCAGGGCTTTATAGAGAAAATCTGATTTTAAGGGAAAATGGAGCCGATCGCCCCAATTTTTCGGTTCGATAAAACTATGTGGTTAAGCATTTATGAAGAAAATGTTTTTCTCGGTTATGTGAGAGGCCCTCGTTAGAGGAAATGCCCAAGTGTTTATTTAATGTTGAGTGCATATGATGCCTGGTGGTGCTGATCTTTCGTCATTTGTCCCAATCCGATTAAAAAAGAAAAAAAATTATACAAAATCTTTTTCTATAAATGTCAATCAAACTAAAAAGATTGTAGAGCCTTAAAATTAGAAAGAGAAAATAATATGCAAGCAAGTTTTATAATAGTGATTGATCTTACATGGTCAAATTTGGTGATATCATAATAATGACTTATGTGATTACTTAAATACCGCCTGCCTAGTGCCTTACCCTCAAAACATTAAAAACAAATTTCTAAAACAGATGTCGGAATGGGGTAGAGATCAAATCAGCCTTCCACAACATCTTACGGTACATCTTTGTCCTGTATCGGAAAATTTTGATGATAATTCTAAATTATTATCAGAAGAATTCACGGTGAGGATATATTGTGGGAGACAATCTTATGAGGTGCTGATTTGTACACGATAAATGGGGACTTGGTAGGACCCATCATCCTTAGATCAGAAGAGCGATATGATGTTGATTGCCACTTGCCCACACAAGTTGTTAAAGTCAGATCCCATTTTTGGGTCAAACGTGGGTTAGTGGAGAGAGAGGGATACGCATGCAGCTGCCGCGCAGCCTCTTACAACCTAACTTATAGCTTATCCTAGGGCTGTCAATGGGCCTGGTTGGACCCAATGGATTCAAATCGATTGGGTTGGTTCTGGGTTTGGATCCCGATATATTGTTCTGAATCTTATCAGTTTGGAACCGGTTCTATTCAATCCCAAACCGATTTAAACCTGACCTGAGAGATATATGTATATATCTCAAATGTATGATATAGTAAATAAATTAATATTAGTTATATAATAATTTTAATAAATATATTATAATTATATACCCTATCGGGTCTGATTTGATTCCATGTTCTTAATATATCTTATCGGGTCAATTCCGATTCCACCTGGACCAGACCCGTTGACAGCCCTATAGCAGGTTTGAACTTTGAACTAACACCACTTCATGGGCACCCTTCATCATTCATGCATATCATCTGCTTGATGCAATGACGCTGGAGCAGATGTTGTCTACAAGTTGGTTGGGTCTGGTCCGGGTCATGGTAGTTCGATTCTAAAATCAATAGATTATCAGGTCGACCCAATAAAATGCACTTGTAATTAACGACTCTACTTTTTTTTTCTTTTTTATTAATTTGATAATGAACCAACCTCTCAAGAACCGTTTTACTTGAAAGCTTAAGCAGTTAGATGATCTTGCCGAATAGATATTTTATTCTTTAAACAAAAGCTACTCATTTTTATTAATATTGACACAATTGCATATGACTCGCACATGTTAAGGTTATTTTTATCACATATAATAAATAAATAAAACGACATCTGATGGGTTAGGACTGGTTTTTTTTTTCATTTAAAAAATACTTTTTATGAAACCACAACGAAACATTGCACTGTGGTTCCTGGAAGTGGAGGTATTAATGCCTCATTCATTTACAATTTTTAACTCTACTTAACTAAATGGGAAAATTCACTTAATCACGTGAAAAAGTTATCCACATGAGAGAAGGAGAAAGGTAGGTGTTGGCAGGAAAAGTGGAACTGATTTTATTGTGGGGTTCATTACTAAAATACAAATATATATATATATATTGTAAAATTGGTGGAAAAATCAACTTTCCTCACTAAATTTGGCTGAAAAGTCAATAAAAATTATAGACTTTGTCATTAATGAAATGATAGTATTAGGAGTTCAACTAATGCACATTTACTAATATTGATTGTACATGCATTAAACTATCACCTCTTTTGCTGCACGATGCATCATAAATTTTGCCTAATTTTATATAATTATTTCTCTATAAAAATTGCGTTGTTAATATGAATGCCATCAAAAGATTTATGGCATCCAATGAATGCTAATTAATTAAGGTATCATTGTCAATCCGGCCCGACCCTGATTTGGTCAGATTTTCTTTACCATCAGTTGATTTCGGGTTGTGAAGATGAATAAATCGATAATTCAGTTCGGTTTCGATTTTAGACATGAAAACCGAAATCAAACCAAGTTATTTATAAATATATTCTCACAGAAATATTATATATAATATGTATATTTCAGTTTTAAATATATATATATATATATATTTCAGTTTTAAATATATTTCCAGAAAATGTATTCTGAAATATTATATATAATATGTATATTAATATATATTTCGGAAATGTATATATTTAAACCAAAACCAACCCAACTGACCTAAACTGACCAGGTCGGTTTTGCTTAATAGAGGGTTGGTTTCGGTTTAATCTTTAGGTGACCCGAGCAGTTGAAAAAAAAACTAGTAAACCAACCCGACCTGACCTGTGAATAGCCCTATCCACTATGATTGTATTTGGTATTATATTTCATAAAACATTTATTCTAGGAAAGTATAAGAAAATTAGCATTCAATTTCATGGAAACCTCTTTTCTCCACAAGCGGGAAAAGTACGGACAGGCTCAATGTAGATTTCTGAATTCCACTGAGGAGCTATAAACAAGGTCAAAAACCCCACTCAATACACTAATGCCCGCCCGTAAATTAGCATCAATTCCGAGCTGGCACCCACCCTAACTTTACTTTGGGCCTAAAAATTCTAACCCTGCGATGAACCATCATTCTCCCTAATTAATCCAATCCAACCATGACTTCATTTTACAAGTTTCTATCAAATATTATGAAATTTAACAAAAATAGCATTTAATATTTTTAAAGTAACTAATTCCTTTTAGTAACAAATTTTTTCGCATCCAAAAATATTTATTAGCATCCAAAAGTGGCCAACGTCCTATCTTTTCATTGTGAGATACAACTATCACCATGCGTAGATGTTTTTACCCCTACAAGAAATAACAAGCATACACACATCCTACACGGTTTTGCTATCTTGTGCTATAAGTGCTTCTACAACATACTCTTTCTATACTTCATGGCTCATGCTTTTGCTTTTGTTGGCAATGGTCATTTTATTCAAAAGACAAGCCAACACATAAATTAAGAGCAAGAATTGAGGCATTGGTTATATTTGGTTGCTCTGAAAACAAATAATATTCTTAATTGGTGGCTCTATTTCCTTTTAGAGGAGATCCAAATTGAGTGCAATTTTTAGATCTAGTTCAGTTTTGCTCTACCAATTTGGCAAAAGCATAGATAAATGTGTGGTTTTGGTTCTTTCCTCATAAGATGCCAGGTTTATGGTTTTGATTATATTGTGGCCAAAATCATCCATATAATCATGTTACACTGATATTCAGTGGGCACTGAGAATATAGAATTAAAAAAAAAAAAAGAAAAGAAATTGTATTAATAATATTTCCACAAAATAAAATAAAATAGTTCATTTCCATTATATATATTTTGAAATGGTCAAGATATCTTGTGAGTTCTGATTATTAACCCATTTGGGAGGGATCATGCTTTGGAGGTAAGATGCGGTGATTCAACTATTTTTGCAAAAATTAAATAAATTAATAATAAATTAAAGTGCAGTGCTAGTAAATAATGAGTTTATGCCTAGGACCATGAGGAAACATGCTACAAGTCAAGGGCAACACTTTGCTCCATGGTTTTTAGAACCGAACCTATCAGGGCACCGTTTTCCAGTTCGTCGGTTCAATGTACAGGTCGAACGGTTTGACTCGGGACATTATAAATAATTAAATAAATAAAAATATCATAAAAATTTAAATAAAATACAAAAAATACACAGGAAAAAGAATAATACATGAAAAAAATAAAAATATCTAAATATAAAAATAATAAAATACAGAAAATACGAAAAATATAGAAATTTTTTCAAAAATATAGAAAAAAAATCCAAAATGATCGATCAAATGACTAAATGAGATCATCCAGATTTGAAATGCTAATGAATGAGAATATGACATTAAAATATCCTTATAGACCTAAAGGCAAAGTCTTAATTTTCCTATCCAAATTAATCAAACAAAGTTAATGGATTTATATTAATGGCCAATTGATTACCAAACAATCTATACTATATATAAAAGTGGGAATGTAGAGTGAAAGTTTTTTGGATTAAAACTATCCCTATTTCATTGTTTGAGAAAGGGTATAAAAGTCATTTTATTATAACTTTATTACCAACTTTAATTGCTACTAAAATGCTTATATTTGTCTATTTAGTGCATCTCTAATTGTAAAGATTGAAAATGTAACTTCAATCATTACTTTCCACCTCATTTAATCCCCCCTCATTAAGTCTTATAACTTAAAGTATTAACTCTCATTTTCTCTTATTAAATCTTAGATTAAGTTATTTTTCACTAATAAATGATACTAATTAGATCTATGCCAATATTTTTAATAATATAGACCCGTATATTTTAAAACTAACTCAACAACAAAACCATTTTTTATTGAAGTGGTGGCTAAGAAATTCAACCATCTAAATCAAATTGATCAACCCATCAAATTGATCAATCATATATTAAGTGGTGGCTAAGAAATTATTTATTAAATACATAATGTAGAATTGATAAAAAAATGAATTTAATTTACTATTTGGCAAACATCAATATTTCAACTTTTGAGTCAAATTTGTTAGTGTTTAATGTCATAAATCAATCAATCAAGCAAGCAAGCAAAATTAGTAAAATATAAAAATACAAAATGAATAAATGAATCAATTTTTTAAAAGAACATTAAAGCACATGTATAATATCATATAATTATCATATTAAACAAGAAGTAAGTGTGACGTATCAGAATTATTTTTACACATAGAAATACAAAAAGAATTATAGAAAAAATTGAACACATCTATAATTCTATTTTTACACTACTACTAAAAATATGAATGAGAAGATTATGGAACATTCTTTTAACTAAAATACTCAATTTTGAATTTAGTACATATTTAATTGTGACTTTAAATTGTAAATTGAACTACTAGGGGTGTCAATTAGACTGGATTTGGTCTAATCCAATCCAATCCAACATGAGTCAATTACAAATGGACTAGGTCCCATCCTATCCAATAAATATTTTGGACCATTTTGGACCAATTTAATTCAACGTCTAGATTGTCCAGTCTATTCAAATTCATTTTAGTTTAGATTGGTTTCAACCCAAACTTGGTCTATTAACACCCATATTCTTATCTTATACCAATGGACCAAATATTGACTTAATCCAACCCAATCCAATATAAATTATTACGGATGGACCAGGTCCAACACGATCTAATAAATATTTTGAACCAAATTTCTCTAATCCAATATGTCTTGTTGGTTTGTCCAATCCATCAAAATTGATTTTGGATTGGACGGGTGACACCCTTACTACTATTTTTTCATTGATCGAGTGACACCTTAGCTGGCCAAAGCTGCCACGTGATCTACCTCCATGGACAATGACTTCGGACCATGTTGGCACACGTCACCACAACCGCATCATGAAGAGGCCTCACGAGGAAGAAAGTCTCGAACAAACAAGGAGATGTAGCCCGATGGGAAGAGCAGGACCTCCCAAGAACCTCAGTGGGTGACCTCATCCTAACAACCCAGTGGACCTCATCCAACTACAACATGGGTGTTCGATCTATATAAAGGCATCTTCCCTCAAGGTAAGTTCTTTGGTATCTAACTCACATTACTCCCCTTGGTTTGGACCAACTGTCTACCTACTCAACACAACTAATCTCTCTCTTCATTACTAACTTGAGTGTCGAAGTGCCTACCTAGGGATAAATTCCTCAGCTCTCTGATACTCTCTATGCTTGCAAATTACGATGCACGGGTTGTCCTTCCACCTCGACCTCGTCCAATTGGTAGGACTATCTACTACATGTTCGGCTCAACACACCTTGGATTAAACAACATTATTCACCTCATTCAATTATCTCTATTTAAATCTTACATTTCGTTGATAAATGAACAAAAAAAATGATACACAAAAAATATAAAACATTACAAAAAGAATAATCTAGCCAAATAGTTAGGCCTATCAATGATACTTGAAGCTTCACAACTCAGTCCAATGATATTTGGATGAGGTTTTTTATGTAACCAGATTTAGATTTTGCAATCTACGTCTTATTAATAATAAAAATAGAAAAATACATATTAATATAAAATTTCTTTGTTTGAGAAAGGGCATACAAGTCATTTTATTACAGATTTAATGTCATCTTTAGTGGCTACTAAAATGCCCTTATTTTTCTATTTAGTTCATCTCTAATTGTAAGGGTTGAAACTGTAAATTCAATTATTACTTTCCACCTTATTTAATCCATTCTCATTAAGTCTTATACTTAAGATATTAACTCTCATTTTCTCTTATTAAATCTTACACTTAAGTTATTTTTTACTAATAAATGCTACTAATTAGATCCATGTCAATATTTTTAACAATATAAACCCATATTTTAAAATTGACTCAAAAGAAAATTCATTCTTTATCCAAGTGGTAGCTAAGCAATTCAACCATCTGAATCAAATTGGTCAACCTATGAAGTCACAGTTAGGTAATAAAATTTTTAAAATAAAAATAAATATAAAAAATTACAAAAAAAATGTAGAAGAAACTAAACACATTTATGATATTTTAATCAAATAAAAAAAAACTGTAATAAACAAGAATTATTTTGTTGATAATGAAAATGAAATACATAATTTATAATTGACCAAAAATGAAGTTATTTTACTATTTAGAAAAGATCAATAGTTCAATTTTTGGTTCAAAAATGTGCCATAAATAAATAATAATAATTAATAAAATAAAAAAATACAAAAATAAAAAAACATGAATTTTGCAAAAAAAAAACATTTAGACACTTGTAGAATACTATATAATTATCATATTAAACAAAAAGTAAGTGTGACAAATCAAAATTATTTTTACACAAAAATATAAAAATTATAAAAAAATTGAACACATCTATAATTCTATATTTACACTACAATTAAAAATATAAATAAGATTGTGGAACTTTTTTTAACTAAAATACTCATTTTTTGAATTTAGTCCCTATTTAATTGTGAGATTTAAATTGTAAATTTAACTACTACTTTTCACATTATTCAATTCCCTCTATTTAAATCTTACATTTCTTTAATAAATAAACAAAAAAGCTACACAAAAAAATAAAACATTACAAAAAGAAGAATCTAGCCAAGTAGGTAGGCCTGTCAATGATATTTGAACCTTCACAAATAAGTCCAATCATCACATGTTTGGATGAGGTGTTTATGTAATCGGATTTGGATTTTGTAATTTACATTCGATTAATAATAAAAAATAAAAGATGCATATTTATAGAAAATTTTGGATACATTATTACTATCATTATCATCTCCTAGAATTGCCTTGTGCAAAAAACGTATGCACTTACTAGTTTTACTAAATGTCATCATGCACGTGAGCAATCATCTTTGTGAGAAACGTGTGGTCTTTTTGATGCACTAGTAAGTGTGCATGTGAGCAATCATCTTTGTGACAATTTTATATTATGATAATGATAGTAATAATGTATTCAAATTTATTATAAATTTTATGTATTTTTTATTTTTTATTGTTAATTGGATGAAAATTGCAAAATCCAAATTTGATTACACAAACACCTCATCCAAATATGTTATAATTGGATCGAGTTGTGTAGTTTCAAGTATCATTAACAAACTGCTTGGCTAGACACTTTTTTTGTAATGTTTTATCTTTTTGGTGTATCTTTTTTTTTTTGTTCATTTATAAAAAGAAAATGTAAGATTTAAATAGGGGAATTAAATGAGGTGAAAAATAGTAGTTCAATTTGCAATTTAAACCTCATAATTAAATAAGGAGTAAATTCAAAAATGAGTATTTTAGTCAAATGAAGGTTCTACAAATTTATTCATATTATTGATAGTTGTGTAAATATAAAATATAGAATTATAGATGTGTTCAATTTTTCTATATTTTCTGTATTTCTGTGTGTAAAAATAATTCAGTTATGTCATACTTACCTTTTGTTTAATATATTAAATATATAATATTATACATGTGCCTGAATTATTTTACAAAATTTATGTATGCTTTATTTTTGCATTTTTATATTTATTAAATTTTATTACAAATTTATGACATTAAAGTTAGCACATTTGACCCAAAAGTTGAGCTAATGATCTTTGTCAAACAGTAAGATAATTTCATTTTTTATTAATTCTAAATTATGTATTTCATTTTCATTATCAGTAAAAATAATTCTTGTTTATTGCACTTATCTTTTTTAATTTGATTAATAAAAATATCATAAATGTATCTAATTTTTACTACATTTTCTTTATTTTTTATATTTATTTCTATTTTAAAAATTTTATTACCTAACTTTGACTTTATGGGTTGATTAATTTGATTTGGATGGTTGAAATGTTTAGCCACCAATTGGACAAAGAATGGTTTTGTTTTTTAGTCAGTTTTAAAATATATGGGTTTATATTGTTAAAAATTTTGACATAGATCTAATTAGTAGCATTTATTAGTGAAAAATAACGTAAACATAAGATTTAGTAAGAGAAAATGGGATTTAATACCTTAATTAAAGCTAACATTAAAGTTATAAAATATAGGCATAGTAGCAATTAAAGCTAACATTAAAGATGTTATAAAATGAATTTTATACCCTTTCTTAAACAAAGAAATAGAAGATAGTTTTAGTCCAAAAAACCTTTCACTCTACATCTACACTTTTATATATAGTATAGATATGAGATAAAACACACTTAGAGACATTAGAAATGGATTTTCATTTGGTGAGAATAAATGGCCTCCACTAGATGAAAGTTACATTAAAGTCTAAAAGAAATCAAGACATGCAAACTAAGGTGTTTGCATGGGTTTTCCCCTAGGTTAGAATGTGTCATTGTGTGAGAAGGGCTGGGCATTTATAGAGTTTTAGGGGGGATTCTAGAAGGGAATGGAGGGCTGAGATTTGAGATTGGAGAGATCAATGGATGAGATTTAAAATTTTTGGAGGGAGATTGAATGAGACAAGGGGCTGCCATGACAGCTTTAGGAGAGATCCTCCCAACCAATCAAGACAGTAAATAAAATATTTTACCAATTTGCCTAAATTGAACATTTCAAGTTTAAGTGATTGACTTGATTGATTGGAGGCACACTTATTGGTTAAATTTTAAATTTCAAGATGGTTCTATAGGCTAGAAGAAAGATTTGGTCATGTGGTTCTCTAGGTTTGAAGTTGTAGTGAAGAAGATTCCAAACGGAGGGTCTGGGTCAAGTCTAGCTTCGATTTTCATAATAAAGGGGTTAACGGTGTCAGAATTTGATATATTGGAATCATTAGACTCATAATTTTGATCTTTATGAATCTAAAAGGTTGGATTTTTATTTCATGTGGGATATGGCTCAAGATAAAAAATTATCCCAATTAGATGATTAAAATTGATTCCGACTTTGGGTCTTGAGATGGAGTAAACGATGCCAGATTTGGGTGATCTTAGTGTTGTCAGATTTGAGAATTTTGGGCTCTATGTATCTATGGTGTTCTATTTATGACCTTATGGGAGATAAGGTTCAGGATCAAAATGATCCCAATCATATGATTAGAACCAATTCCAGCTTTGGATCTTAAGATGAATGGTTAAATGGTGTCAGATTTTGTTAATGTTTGTGTTGTCGGTTTTATAATTTTGGGCTCCATGTACTTATACTGTTCAATTTCTAATTTAATGTGAAATAAGGTTTAGGATCAAAATAACACGATCAAACGATTGGAATTGGTTATGACTTGGGGTTTTAAGATGAAAGGGGTAAACATGTCAGATTTGGATGATATTGGTATCATCGAATTTGGAATTTTAGCATTTGCATATCTATAGTGTTCAATTTATAATTTAATGTGAAATGAGGTTTAAGATCAAAATGACCCCAATAGAACAATCAAAATCAATTTTGGCTTTGGGTCTTAAGATGAAGGGATAAACGGTGTAGGATTTAGATGATCTTTGTGTTGTCATATTTAAAATTTTGGGCGTAAAGAATTCATTCATCAATGGAAATCTTCAAGAAGAGTTTTACATGGATATTATCCAAGGAGTAAGCTTCCTTAATAGTGAGGGGAAGGTTTACCATATAAAGAAATCCATTTATGGTCTCAAGCAGTCTCCTAGGGCTTGGTTTGATAGATTTTGAAAAACTCTTCTTAAAATTGGGTTTACTCAATCACGGGAAGATCGTACTCTTTATAAGAATGGTTAATGGCCTAATGACTCTTCTGTGTGTATTGATGATATTTTTGTCACTAGAGATATGATAACTCTAGAAGTGTCCAGCGAAAGTCTTTCCTTGCTTCTTAATTTAAGATCAAAGACATCAAGAATCTCAGATGCTTTCTTGGGATTGAAGTGGCAAGGTGAAAGGAAGGAACCTACATTTCATAGAGAAAGTATGTTCTTGACATTTTCTTCATGAGGTAGGCAAGTTGTGGTGTAAGCTAGTTGAAACCCCCATTGATCCCAGTCATAAACTAAGTGCTAAAGATGGGGATATTCTTCTTGGGAAAAAAAAAATTATTAGAGACTTGTTGGTAGGCTTCTTTACTTTTATTTGACCATGCCTGATATATCCTATGTTACAAGTGTGGTGAGTCAATATACGCATAGACCCAAAACTTCACTTATGCAAATAGTTAATAGAATTCTTGCCTACTTAAAGGGATGTCCAGGCAAAGGAATGTTGTACTCCAACCATGGACATCTCAAGGTTGAGCGTAAAGAATTCATTCATCAATGGAAATCTTCAAGAAGAGTTTTACATGGATATTATCCAATGAGTAAGCTTCCTTAATAGTGAGGGGAAGGTTTACCATATAAAGAAATCCATTTATGGTCTCAAGCAGTCTCCTAGGGCTTGGTTTGATAGATTTTGAAAAACTCTTCTTAAAATTGGGTTTACTCAATCACGGGAAGATCGTACTCTTTATAAGAATGGTTAATGGCCTAATGACTCTTCTGTGTGTATTGATGATATTTTTGTCACTAGAGATATGATAACTCTAGAAGTGTCCAGCGAAAGTCTTTCCTTGCTTCTTAATTTAAGATCAAAGACATCAAGAATCTCAGATGCTTTCTTGGGATTGAAGTGGCAAGGTGAAAGGAAGGAACCTACATTTCATAGAGAAAGTATGTTCTTGACATTTTCTTCATGAGGTAGGCAAGTTGTGGTGTAAGCTAGTTGAAACCCCCATTGATCCCAGTCATAAACTAAGTGCTAAAGATGGGGATATTCTTCTTGGGAAAAAAAAAATTATTAGAGACTTGTTGGTAGGCTTCTTTACTTTTATTTGACCATGCCTGATATATCCTATGTTACAAGTGTGGTGAGTCAATATACGCATAGACCCAAAACTTCACTTATGCAAATAGTTAATAGAATTCTTGCCTACTTAAAGGGATGTCCAGGCAAAGGAATGTTGTACTCCAACCATGGACATCTCAAGGTTGAGGCTTATATCAATGCATATTAGGAAGTACTATTGTATCATGGAGAAGAAGTAAAATGCAATCTATTGTTGCCTGATCTAGTGTAGAAACATAATATAAAATTATGGCCCATGGTGTTCAAAGTTACTTTTCTTGAAGACTTTTTTATCTGAGATTAGAATGCAAACTAATATTCTAATGATATTTCATTCTACATCCATAAATATTTTCCATAACCTAGTTAAGCATGACCGGACAAAGCATATTGAAGTTGATAGACACTACATTAGAGAGAGAATATCTAATGAAGAAATATGTATGCCAGATCAACTTGTTTATTGTATCACCAAAGTAATGTTGTATCGTGGAGAAGTAAAATGTAATCTATTGTTGCCCGATCTAGCATAGAGGCAGAATATGAAGTTATGGCCCATGGTGCATTAGAGTTGCTTTGCTTGAAGAATTTTTTATTTGAGGTTTGAATGCTATTTCAATGGAATTTTATTGTGCATCCATAAATGTTGCCCATAACCTAGTCAAGCATGATCAGACAAAGCATATTAAAGTTGATGGACACTACATTAGAGAGAGAATAGCCAATGGAGAAATATGTATACCAGTTTTCAAGTCTGAAGATCAAATTGCCCATTATATCACCAAAGGATTCCACAGACCAAAATTTGATATAAACCTTGGCAAGCTGGGCATGATAGATATCGATGCTTAACTCGAGGAAAAATGTTAAGAATATGTATTTTAGCAGGGGACTTTTGGGGTTTTTTATTTCTTTTTTGTATTTGGGTGCCCTTTTAAGAGCTTATGTAATTTTCCTTGTTAGTATAAAGTTTTCTTTGGGTGTGAATAGTAACTCACCCAACTCTTTTGTTAATTGACAACAATGCCCGCATTAGAAAGATAAAATAAAATCCCATCAACCAATTAAATCAAATCCCTTGATTTGTTTCCGTGGCCCCACTTTGAATTGGATGAAGTGACTTCATGATGGCCACTACAATACATCTAAGGCCATAATTTTTTTGTTTTAGTCCCACGATAGGACAATGTCGTAGCAAAAGTGAACTCTTTGTAAATTTCCCTTAGAGGGTATAAGCCTAGTTGGCTCACCCTAAAGCCTATTAGTTAGTAAATGGACCTAAGACAATGTTCATTACCTCCTGCCTTCAACTAGGAAGTAGGGCAACGACGATTAGGGCTGAGCAAATGGGTAATTCTACCCAGAAAGAAAAGGAACTGACCCCGAATTGGCCTTGAACCGACCCTACTCAATCTGTTACATGGTAGGCTCTAATTCTAAATTCTTGGAACTGACCCTACATACCCAAGCTTGTTCTATAGTCTAAGGGGTTTACCTTACCCGAACTGACCCGATAAAATAAACTCCAAAGTACTTTTTGGAATGTTGAAGATTTGAACCCAAGCACTAATGGTTACAAAGGCCATGATCTCACTTGACCATCAAATTACTCAAGTGATTTGATCATTTGTTTTCACTTCAATATTTGAATGTGTACAATAAGTAATAAAAAGTATAATATTTACAAAATTTAAATTCAAATTATATGTTTCGAACCATGTAATAAAAAACATGCTTTTTTTTCTTGAAGGGAGAAACTAAAAGAATGATGAATAGGTGCCACGGGTAGACCCTGAAACCGACCTCTCAATCATTGCAATCAACACAAAAGCAAAGCCACCATCCTCCCTTTCTTTCCTCCAACAAAATGTCGTGTAAAGAAAGGTTAAGAGTACCCACCATGAACATGAATATATGAAATGACTGCTCTCAAATATGTAAGATACCTTGAAACTTTATTTCCTTATTGTAGAAGCACAAAGCCCCATACCTCTCGATGTGCACCACACATCATGTTGCGGTGTGATGGTGAAGATGCAACTTTATTTCCTTATTGTGGAAGTTTCTATGCTCTCCATGTGCATCACACATCATGCTAGAGGTGGATTTAAGGGGCTTTATAGAGCACATGAGGCGCAGTGATGGGTTGGATACTAAAGCATCATGAGTCTTAAGGGTTATACTGACTCCAAATTTGCAAACAAATCCATCAAATGATGTTTTACATGGGACGCAAAGGGATGGAACTGCATAAATCAAACCAACCATTGCTATGTTTGGTTGCTATCGAAAGTTTTGGCTTCTAAAAGTAATGATTTTCGATATTAGTGGAAGTAGAAATTTCCATTTGAAATGGCCTATTTAAGTCCAAACCTGTCCTCCAGTTCATGTTAGTTGGAATTAGAGATGTCAATGGAACGGTTTTGGATTAGGCCCCATCCAAACCAAAATCAATTTGGACAGGTTGGACGGAACAATAAGACATATTGAATTGGATCACTCCAATCTTAATTGTCCAAAATTTTTATTGGATTTGATTGGACCCAGTCCATCACTAATGAATTTATATTGGATTGGGTTGGATTGTGTCAATATCTAGCTCATTGATAAAAGATAAGAATATAGGTGTCAATGACCTAGTTTGGGTTAGAATTAATGTAAATTACAAAAAAAAAAAAAAAGAACAGAATGGTCAAAACATTGAATCGGAATGTTTCGAAATGGTCCAAAAAGTGAACCTAGAAAAAGATGTAAACAGATGAAAATAGGTGGGTGGGCCTATGCTTATTCATACTTCAAGATTGATAGGCTTTTACATGAGGAAGCATATGTTAGATAATAATAAAAAAAAAAGCATTTTCTATGATAGTATCGTAGCCCTTGGCTGAACCAATTAAATCAAAGCCTTTGATTTGTTGTCATGGCCACACTTCAAATTAGATGAAGTGACTTCTTGATGAGCCACTACATTTCATTTAAGGCCATAATTTTCTGTTTTATTCCTACACTACAACGGTGTCGTGGCAAAAGTGAACTCTTTGTAAATTACCTTTACATGGTATAAGCTTAGTTGTCTTAGGGGTGCAACTTTTGTAGGTTAGTATTGAGATTTTGTCAAAATTTCAATAAGACCAACCCAAAGCCCAAGACTTAAACAGTGTAAACAGTTAATTCGGGCTAACCTGACTTGCACCCCTAAGTTGGCTCACCCCAAAGCCGATCAGTTTGTAAATGGACCCAAGACAATGTTAATTATCTCCCGCCTTCATCTGGGAAGTAGGATAGTGGCAATTAGGGTTGAGAAATTGGGTAGGTTCTACCAAAATCAAATGTAACCAACCTTAAACTTGCCTTCAACTGACACTACCAAATATATTACAGTGTAGCATCTGGTTTTAAATTCTTAGAACTGGCCCACACCCACGTTGTTTCCAGGGTCTAGGGTTTACCCTACATGAGCTGACTCAATGAACCGGCCTTGGTTGGCCTTGGTGGAACCGACATTAGTGGAATTTGCCCTGCAACCAAACTTGCCTCGAAATAAACACCAAAGTACTTTTGGGAATGTAAAGATTTGAACCCAAGCATTCATGTTTATGAAGGCCATAGTCTAACTTAACCATTGAATTACTCAAGTGGCTTGATCATCTATTTTCATTTTAATATTTGAATGTGTACAATAAGTAATATAATAGGTTAGGTTTACCAAATTTAAAATTAAAATATAAGTTTTGAAGGGGTAGAGTAAAGGAATGAAAGGGCTCCATGGGTAGACACTAGAACTAACCCTGAAACACCAAGGCCAGAATTTACCCTAAAACCGAACTTTATAGGGTAGGTTCCAGATTCTATCAAGTAACCAAACCGAAATGACCAACGCTAATAACCCCTAGCAGGGATAACTCCATTCCCCCTTCTCTCTACTTCTCTTCCTCTTTATTTCTCTCCCCCACCTCTCAATCATTGCAACAAAATAAAACACAAATCCACCATCCTCCCTTTCTTTCATCCTACGAAATGTCATACAAATAAAAGGTTAAGAATACCACCATGAACATGAATATATGGAAGGAATGCTTCCAAATATGTAAGAGAGAAGGCATTTTTCAAATTTCCCAATAAAAGCTGATGCCAATCCTATTAGGACTTACCACTACGCCAAAACCAGTTGGTGATGGTCAGGGTGAAAATTTATTTCCTTATTGTAGAAGCACATAGCCCCATAAGTCCCGATGTGCACCACACATTTTTTTGTAGATGGGTCCAAGGAGCTTCACAATGCACACACGGCACATAGTGGGTTGGGGGATTAAGCTCTATGTTCTACGCAACCTTCCTCTAACACCACTTGTTAGGATCAAGTGCTTACTGCTATGCCAAAACCATTTAGTGATGGTGAAGTGTAGAGTTATGTGATCTTCATGGCATCGAACACCATGTTGCTAATGGATTTGAGGGGTTTTACAGTGCATATGCACACTGATGGGTTGGATAGTTAAGCATCATGAGTCTTAAGGGTGATATTGACCCCAAATTTGCCAACAAATCCATCAAATGATGTTATGCGATTCAAAGGGATGGAAGTGCATACATTAAATCAATAAGTTTTCTATTTTGGGCTCAATTTGAAAAGAGTACAAATACAAATATGTACAATATAAATACATACAACATAGTAGAAAATACAAGGTTTTACAATCTACATATTTGCGTTTATATTCCATCCAAACTGAGCTTTGGTTGTAATCGAAATGTTTTGACTTTTGGCTCCTAAAAGTAATGATTTTTAGTGCTAGCAGTAGTAGCAATTTCCATATGAAATGGTCCTTTAAGTCCAAACCTGGCCTCTAGTCCATGTTATTTTGAATTACGGATGTCAATGGACCAAGTCCAAACCAAAATCAATTTGGAGGGATTGGATGGACCAATAAGGCATATTGAATTGGTCCATTGCAAACTTAATGATACAAAGTATTTCCTGGAATGGATAAGACCTGGTCTATCCCTAATGAATTTATATTGGATTGGGATAGATTGAGCAAATATCTAACCCATTGATAAAAGATAAGAATAATGTGTCAATGGATCAGTTTTGGATTGAATATTGTCCAAACCAAAATCAATTTGCATGGATTGGGCGAACCAATAAGATATATTGAATTGCACAATTCCAAACTTAATGGTCCAAAGTATTTATTGGATTGGATTTCAACTAGTCCATCCGTAATGAATTTATATTGGATTGGGATGGATGCAGCCAATATCTGGCCCATTGCTAAAACATAAGAATATAGGTGTCAATGGACCAGGTTTTGATTAAAATTAATCTAAATTAAAACATATTTGAACAGTTTGGATGGTCAAAACATTGAATTAGACCGGTCCAAAATGGTCTAAAAGGTGAGAGGATAGGTGGTTGGGTTGGTGTGTGGTCATGTGCTTATCTACACTTCTATCTTGAAAGGTTTTCACATGGGCTGCGTTTGGAAACAGTGGAAATGGTGTGTAAATCCCAGTTCAGGGTAAATTTGCACTCTGGTTCACTTTTGCCTGTGTTTGGCAGCACTACATTTATGCATTGACAAATGACAGACCAATGCATATTTACATTGATAAAAAGATATAAAAGTACATCACTTAAAAAGAAGTAAATTTGCATTCAAATGGGCTTTTGATAAAAAAAAAAAAAAAGGCATATGCTTTATTGGAATACATGTTTGCATCCATTACATCTAAAAGTCTGTTTGGTAAAAAGGTAAATTTGTTGGTGCAAAACTAACCCAATTTTACAATTTATATGAACCGTTTTACACTCTACGTATTTGCATTCACACTTATTTGCATCGTTTCCAAAGGCAGCCATGAGGAAGCATGTTTGATAACAAAATCACATTTGCTACGATAGTGTCATAGAGTTTCAACACCTAGCAGGGATAACTCCATTCCCCCTTCTCTCTCCTCCCACTTTCTTCCTCTCCCCCCACGTCACGATCATTGCAACCATGGCAAAAGCAAAGCCACCATCCTCCCTTTCTTTCCTCCTACAAAATGTCGTACAAAGCCACCAACCTAAAGGGTATGTTCTAGGTTCTGCCATGGAACCAAAACTAACTAACCCACGCTCACCCATTCTCTCCATGTACATTTGTCCAAGACTATTGATGCAAAACTCTATTACCACCTTGTTCGACCATCAGAGCGGTGAAAACTAGTCTCTACTCAAGTAGGACAAAAAGGAAAGCAGAAAATCCAGCATGGTGTTGACACCATGAACCAGATTGTACAACATGGATACTGGTTAATTAGGCAGGAAGATTCCATTTCTATTTTTTATCTGCACTCATAGATTTCGGAGAAACTTCTATGCCTTTGCCATCTGAACCAGCAGATTTCAAAGAAGCTTCAATGTCTTTGGCATCTGAATTTCCAGATCTCAGATGGAGCTGCTTCTTGCTCTTTTTTGGCGTTTTTGTTGTAATGGCAATGGCAATATCGTTGAGGAAGAGGTCTGGAAATACAAAGGCATGAAGGATGGTGGTGATGAGTAGAGCTGTCACTGTGAGAGTAGAAATGACAGAGTATGACAGACAGAGATTGTGTCACTGGATTTGTGACTACACTTGAATACCCGATTGTTGCAATGGAAGCTCCTGTCATTGGGAAAGTGTATGCCTACCACGCTAGTGAAATCCTGCGGTATGGGATGAAAATAAAATTCAGAAATGTGGATCTAAAGGAGAAAAATGTACCTGAACCCCCTAAACAAATTAGCCCGAACAACCTGCGAAAAACATCCAAAGTAACAAAATAAAATAACTAAGATGTATTTTATGTTATAAAGTTGAAAAGAAAAATAAATATCAATACAAGCTATGATAGCAGATACTTTGCAATGACTTTGTTAGAGAATATCAATGACCTCACCTAACAGCTTAAGTTTTTAGGTGGTCAGTTCATTGAGATATCATCAATCAGAGACTATTTGACTAAGTGATCTAGTGTTCAATCCCCGTCACTCCATTATAATTAATTAAATTTCAGCACGAGGTATGAATAGGCATTTGCTTGTCCACACTTCGAGCCTAATAGACCCTCATGTGAGGGGGACCCATCAAAGAGATTTACCATATGGGAAACCATCAAAGAGTGAATCCCACAATTTCCATCACACATCCAACTTCAGTAGTGAGGGCACCTGTAGAGATTGGCAATATTATTTTTAATTTACTGATGTGGTAGTAGTTTTTGTTTTAAAAAGAAAATAATACATTATTGGCGAGCACCATCCACCCCCAAACATATGTTTTGAATAGATTGACTCCTAAGAGAATGTGAAATTATGTGCTTATTTGTGCACTCAAACATCCATGGAAGAGATAAGAGAGACTAATCAGTGAGACATAGAGAAACAAAGCAATAAAGTAAGCAACCCTTGAAACATAACCAAACGACCCTTGAATATTTGCCCATGCCATGGAAGAAACACTAGGTGCTGCAACAAACAAGAAGAACACTGGGTGGAGCTCCTTTGGAAGTGTCTCATTTGTTGGAAGCCTCTGGTAAAGAGTTACAAATAGCACTATGTAGTGAGCCAACCCAATAGAAAAGAAGAAGATAGGTCCTTTTAGTCCCATAGATGCACCAAGCAATGCACCCACAAAGTTCCCAACAATGGCTAGATGGTTTGAAGGGTTTGCCACTATTGAAAGCCTCCGTTGACCTCCCGACATCCATTGTCCATAGATCTTTAGTTCAAAACAGAAGATTGGACTCATCAAAATGTACCAGAGAGCAAAATGCAGGTTTTTGGAAAGTGAAGGTGCGGCACCAAGTGCTAAGAACAAGAAGGCTATCCAAGGAGCAAAGAAAAAGTTGACACGAATGGGGTGATAATACTCACGCCGGACAGCTTCAAAGTACAAAATCACTTTAAGAGAATAAATTAACAAGATCAGAGCTGTAAGACCAATAGAGATACACAAAAGGACAAGATTTACAGATAGGTTTATGTGGAGGAAACCTGTGGATGTGGAAGTTGCTAGGGTTTTCCACAGAATTGCTTGGCTACTAACCCCTAAACATATCCCAAAAGAAGATATGGGATAGCATAGAAGGAAAGGCCACTACTTGTCTTCTGGAAGCACCAACCCCTCTAAATCCTGGAAAAGGAATGGGAAATTAATGAGCATTTAAATCATGCTATCTACGATGTTAAGTAATTATTATGAATATACAATTTCGTTCAGTATATATATATATATATATATATATATATATATATATATATATATATATATATATATATATATATTGTTTATATTAGAGCTAATTAAATAAACCCATGGAAAGGATTAAAAGAAAAAACATTTACAAGGAAAGATCATGTGAACTGAAATACTGAATTAAGATAACAAGTTCACCAAAAATGAAAGGGGAAAAATATGACAAGAAAATCACATACCCTTAGTGTATCCAATTCGGGCCCTTCTAAAGCATCAAAGTAGCGGTCCACAGGTAAAACCTCAATTTCAAAATTCTGTGAAGTGCGAACTTCTGGTTCAGGACCACGCTGCTTTCCACGTAAATGAGATAGCTGTCCTTGAATTCATCAATCCTCCTTGGAATATTCCTTAGTTGTCCTTCTGAAGGATCAGAAACTTTTCTACTAGAAATTGCATCCACATATGCTATGCCTAGAATTGGTTGAGAATGAAACTTAGTTGTCCTGCTAATAAACATTTTATCATTACCCATTAGTATAACTTTTCTCTTGCTTTCCAAGTGAATCCCCAAAGGAGAAGAAGGCATGCTGATAGAGATAGAATGCAACCGTTCAGAATTTGTGACTTGAGATGCACCCTCCTGCCTCTGGAAAGCAGTGGCCTATAGTTCAGTAAGTCAAATTGAATAACAACTCAATATTATAAAAATAGAATAACTTTATGCAAGCCCATTTGAGGATGTAAACTGGTACAGACATCTGTGACTTATATAATATATAATAGCAAGATAAGCCATTGATATGTCCATAAGGATAATATATATATATATATATAAATGA
Source organism: Nelumbo lutea (assembly GCF_056320005.1). Classification (NCBI taxonomy): domain Eukaryota; kingdom Viridiplantae; phylum Streptophyta; class Magnoliopsida; order Proteales; family Nelumbonaceae; genus Nelumbo; species Nelumbo lutea. Next base: position 25,575,428 of record NC_142690.1, on the reverse strand, counting down.
ATAATGCTAGTGTATAAAGCATGCATCAAGAGCTTATAGAGGTGTGCTGCTCTAGTTGTTTGAGTAGTGGATCAGACACAGCTTGTACCCGGTGTACCTTTATACTGCTCATTTATGTACCCAGACCTTGTTAAGGTCATCTAAGACATGATGAATCAAGTGAAGATTAAGTCGGGATATATATATATATATATTGATAGGACCAATCTCTATCAATATATAACAGATTCGTTGAAGACACAACTTACCTTATAATGTACAGAAAGGACTCGAAGTTGGAGTGTTAGTGGTTGAATGATGATTATTCAGGATACCGCACTCTTCAATGTTATCAAATCAAGACACTGTCTCGGATACTGTATACTTGAGAAGGGGTGGAAGTTCTTCAGGAGAATCCTTGCATTTGTTGTCTTCCATGTCAACCAATTTACATTACAGCTACAAAATGTAAGAAACTTTTGTTATACTAAGAGGGAAAAAAGAAGAATTCCATTTACTAGCTAAAAGCAGTTCCATATCAGATGAACGTAACGCATATAGCTTCTTTACATACTATCCTTTAGCTTTATCTTCATGCTGGTATTAGTTAGAAGTTTTATTTCATCATCATGTCCCAACTATATAGGGTCAGCTAGAATTTGTAGTTCATCCAAATGATAAACTCTTACAATTTAAAAGGTTAGTAGCAGAAAACTGTAAACAATAATATTAGACCAATTTACTTTGGTTTGTGAAACGGCAAATTAATTTTTGGAAATGCAGAAATTTCATTACCATAAACTGATTTCTCTACTCAATACTTCTCCCTGAAAGTGGAAGTAATAAATATCCACTAATCCTTGACAAGATGTTGAAGATGGATGTATTCAGAACTGTCAGTGATCCTCGACCACAAGTTTGCATGATTTATTCCCCACAAGAAAGAAATTCTTTGACAAAAAATTGCCTTGCAGTCTTGAAGAAATCTAGAATCCTTCCCATACACCACTTCTAGTCATAAAATGATATAATACCTTTCCCCTCTAATTATATGAACAGGCTGTTCATTTTATATATTCACAATTATTAGAAGCCCGTAACTAGTAAAACAACAGAAAACTCAGAAACAACTTTGCTTCAGACTTGGATTTCCGTTTTCCTTCTTTTTTTTCTTTCTTTTCTATTCTTTTCTTTTTGGAATCTTTCGAAAAACAGAACTGAAATGTGCCCAAGGAATTGCAAAGCTTTCAAAGACAGGAATTCAAGTTGTTGAGTTTCACACAGTATAACTGGTGAATTAATTTTTTGGTGATGTATCAATTTTTTGTGTTAAGTACCTCGTCATTTGGTCTGCTTCCAAGTGGCCAATGACTCAAAGGCCAAAGTGAACTTTTGCTGGATGAGGACCTGGATGCCGAGCTGACCAGGCCGAGCTGGGGGCATATTAGGTGCCGAACTGACTGGGTCGAGCTAGGTAGGTTAGGTGACGAGCTAATTAGGTCGAGCTAGGCAGGTTAGGTGACGAGCTGACCAGAGTGCCGAGCTGCCTATTAGGTGCCGAGCTGACCAAAGGGCCAAGTTGCCTATTAGTTGTCAAGCTTACCAGAGGGCCTAGTTGCCTATTAGTTGCCAAACTGACTAGAGGGCCGAGCTGCCTGGTGGCAAGCTGGATTAATTGTTGAGCTTCGTAGTTCTTTAGAGATCTGCAAGGAATCAATGTCAGAGGACCCGGGGTGGCAAACCCGGTGAGGTCGCTTCGATGCTTAAGTCAGTACTCTCATAGTAGACTACGAGCCAAAAATCATAAAGTATGAGAGCTAGAATATGCTTACTTGCCCCCCTCATGCCATTGGGGTTGGTGCCTTTATATAGGCATTGTTTGGCATGGGCTTCACGCACCATATCCGAGATTTTCGAGAAGTTGTCCAAGTGGTCCGAGATTCCCTAAGGTAACCGCCATGCACGTTGACCACCCTCTGAATCATTCGACACGTGGGCTAACTTCCAAGGATTGTAGGAGTGTTTGGATATGCATGCCGAATTTATCGTCGAGCACGTCTCACAGGTCACCAAGTCGACGCGTGGGCCAAGCCACCAGGTCGCGCCAGGGCCAGGCCGCCAGTTCACACCTAGGCCAGGCCACCAGTTCGCACTTGGGCCAAGCCGCCAGGTGGCGCCAGGGTCAGGCCGCCAGGTCCTGCCAGTGCCAGGCTGCTAGCTCGCGCCTATGCCAGGCTGCCAGGTCACACCTGTGCCAGGCTACTAGCTCGCGCCTATGCCAGGCTACTAGTTCGCACCAGGGCCAGACCGCCAGTTGGGACACCATCAACTTGGCTAAGGCAAGTTGTTGCCAAAGTGGTTCCGAGTGTCACCTATTTGTTTCGAGGTGCCATGTGTCACAATATCATTGAAGGGCCAAATCCACCCTCATCAATAACCAAACACATATACTGATTTGGATGAATCTCTGCAACTGATGATAAAAATAAAATTAACAACAACAACAACAACAACAACAACAACAACAACAACAACAATAATAATAATAATAATAATAATAATAATAATAATAATAAATTCGATCTCTACCATTTTCTTCCTACCTTGCCTTATGAAGAATAATGATTGTGTGCCACCAGTATATTTTCTCATAACTGTTTTCTTGGGATTCTGGTCTTAACTAAACCAAGTAAATAGAAACACTAATAAAAAGAAAGAAAGCAATCTGCATCTGGGTGTTGTGGAGTATAAATAGAACTTCAAATTCATACTAGGATGACTGAAAGAATGAATACAATGCATGGATAGATATTCACAAGTGCTAATTACTAGAAACAAAATCTTACTATTGTAATTTTGCCCTATTTTCTTCTATTTGATCAATAATTGTAGCCTGAAAATGACATCTTACTTGGATAAATAATACAATTTATATAAACAGTTCTCTCCTTCAAACCAAGAAGTAACTAACTCAAAAACTTGGCAGTTTGAGCAATCAATTTGATGGATGATGGAGGGTGATTTGACCCGACCTCCTGAGAAGGTGACACGTGGACATGACTCAGTATAAGCAACAGCTCAGCATAACAGTCTAGCTGCAACTAAGTAACAAGCTCGCAGGATAGCTCGCTACATTACAGCTTGCCACGAAAAGAGCTCACTATAGCGCGAGCTAGAGAACCCCAGTATGCTGAAAGGGAATAGTCCAAGACAAGTCTATCCCAACTCACGAACTGAGAGAACCATCTCGCTCCAATACTTAGGCAAGGAGACTGCCCCAAAGGCAACCTCAGGCAAAATCACCTCGGGACACATCCAAGAGCTCCCTACAAGGCAGCTTGCTATGGGATAGCTCGCTACAAAGCAGCTCGCTGTTAAGCGACACGGAGTTCTCAGGAAGTTTCTTATTTGACAAGACCATACTCGTTAGACTACATCACGTCTCCTCACTAATGGTGCAGTCCCTGCCAACCCAGTAGACTGCACCCACGTCTCTCATCCAATTGGGCAGTACCCTGCAACAGTTACCTGCGTAACCCTGGCAAATAACGGCTGCATAGGGGGCCAGTGGCGGTTATGCCCATTTTGACAAGAACACCTGCATTTAAAGGCCCCAAGGTCGAAGGGGCGAAGGTATCTTGTATCTTACATCTTGTATCTTGAGTTAATCTCGAACTTTCATTAATCTAGCGCTACCCGCACTCTTAGCTCTCTCTGCATTCCTTACCGCTTTCTCAGGTGTTCGAACTTAAGCATCGGAGTATTCCCACTGGGCAAGTCCCTCGGGAATCCTTCGCCGTCTTCTTCTCAGGTACCGCCCGTCGCCAACTAGGAACCAATCAACTGCCAGATAGGAGTGCCCAGATTGCGTAGCATCAATGGAGAAATATGAGTATAGCCCTAATAGCAAAGCAAATATTTTCTTCCCAAGCCTAAGGAGTCCCAAGAAAACAAATATCTTGAAATCATTTAGAGAATTCCAAGGAGAAAATACTAGCTTAAATAGATAAATATGACAACAAATTTCACACAATGTGCCAATTGGCTGGTTGGTAAGGCCTCCTGATGCTTGTATCAGAGCTTGGAATCTGCACAAGGGTTGGTTGGTGGATGGGCTACCCCCATGACAACACATTTCATGGACCCAAAGAAAGGACAATGAATGTATAAATTTGAAAACTTCATCCTAGGTAATCGGCTACATTTTAAAAATATAAATCTGAAATTGTGAAGAAAACTAACCAATCTTCTACTATTACGAATATGGTAGATACATTTTAAAAATATATATATCTGAAATTGTGAAGAAAAATAACTCATGATATATGAGGTTCAAAGGAAAATACTACTTTCTTATACTTTATACTTAAACAAATAATATGGGCTTATCCATGAACATCAATCAGAGGGGCGTGTTGATGAAACTCAACTCTAGAAAGAACTAAAATCTGCACTATGTTCCAATTTTCAACCATAGAGAGATATAAACCACGTGTTAGAAGTTGATTATGCATAAGAAAAGAAACATTAATACTTGTTTGGTTATAATAAAAAATAAAAGAAAAAAAAATCAACAAATGACGATAGAGTTTACTCTAAGATTAAAACAATACATGGTCATACTGCCACATGGCTTAGTGTAATAAACAAAAGAGAAGTAGACAAAAGATATCCAAGTCAAAGTTTACTATCTGAAGTTTACTATTAATCAAATTCAACAAAGAAATGGACAGAAAGGCGCATGATGTAACTTACACTTTCCGATTTGTTTGATATTTTTAAGCAGTAAGGCTATGTTTGTTTGCCCTACTTTTTTCCTTCAAACCAAACATAGCATAAAAAAAAACGTGGCAAGCAAGCTGAACAACGAAGAAGAATTCGGTCACTCAGAAATTGACAAATAACTTCAGAAAGAAATTAAAACAACTACTGTCCCCACAAAACTAATAAATTAAGAATAAATAAGATGAGAAATGTTACCGCTGACAAGAGGACAAGTCCCCCACGGTTCTTGATTCATGTGATTTATTCAGTTCAGACTTGTGTTCAAGTTACGTACAATAAGTTCTTTCGTTCTTTTAAGTACAAGTACCCATTAATGGAAACTAAAGCGTAACTGAAGTTGGCTTTGTCACATGCTCTGGTTATGGTGTACAAATCATATATAAGATATCATTACAAGAAATTGAATTTCTTTGCCTCCATTAAAGGAAATATCTAACATCGAGGTTGGAATTTCGATACGTATCGGCCTGATATGTATCGTATCGGTAGCTTTTTTCTATGCCTTTTCAGGTGGTTTTTTGAGATTTTGACCGGTTCAGGGGGTGGATAGAGCTTAAATTGGCCCCTCTGAATTTGATTTGAAAAAAAAAAAACTAAAAAAATATCTATACTGCTCGATATGCTTATTCGGGCTTTTAAACCTTGCTAACAATTAATTAAAAATACCGACAGGATAACAGCTACAAGTTGTTATTTAGTTTATATCAAATACATGATTTAGTAAAATTGTTTATTTAATATAGGAGGAAAAGAATGTGTTAGAGAATAAAAACCTATTCAGGGACAAGGAATGATTGGGTGGGCCTGTGCTTCTCCACACTTCATGTTAGAGAATAAAAACCTATTTAAGGACAAGGAATGGGTGGGTGGGTGGGTGGGTGGGCCTGTGTTTGTCCACACTTTATGTTAGAGGTTAAAAACCTATTCAGGGACCCAAGGTTCAAAATATCAATATGGGCCGATTTTGGTGATTTTTTCTCTATTTTTGTTTTTTCTAATCTAGTTTAGAGGGATCGATTTAAGGTCCGTCTACCCTTTGAACCATTGTCTAACCCGAAACACCCCTATAGGGATATATCGTGAAGGCCCCAATATGATATATATTAATCGATACGTATAGAAATTTTGAACCTTGAAGGGACCTCTACCAGCTTAAACTTTACCCTTGAACAATTACTTGAGAGAGAAAGGGAGGATGGTGGCTCTGTTTTCGGATTGGTTGCAGCAATGGAGAAGTGGAGGGAGAGAGAAAGAGAAAGAGGAGAGAGAGAGAGAGGCAATTTTGGAAAAGGGACTATAGATCAACCTCAGTTATAGATATTTTCTAATTTTGCCACTTCCATTTACGGATCAAGAAGGGTGTAAGTGCCACGGTGTCAGAAACCTTGCTGGGTGGGATGGAATAATCTGCTCACGACAAAATACTTTTCCACCATGATCTATGCCCAGCCCACCCATCTCACCATGGAGGGATACAGTTCATATCCATTTCCTTCTTCGTTGTTGATTGAAACTTGAAAGTACAAAACAAAACACGGATAGTTGGCAAGAGATCGATCAGGACTCCCATTTTAGAGCTTTAATTTGTTTTCAGAATAGAAAACGTGATTTGCAACTTATAACTTCAAAAGTTCAGTTCGAAACTTTGTGTATTCAATTTTCCAATAAAATATTATTTTCTTATGTTTTCCATTTAAAATAAAAACATGGCCAAGAAAACTGTTATCTATCAATCTTAAATGTGCACCTGTTTGGCGTGTCTTTCCATGCGGTCTTTTGGCTATTTACAAACATGGTAGATTAATTTTCAGTCTATTTCTGTTTGATGTGCAAAAGATCTAATCGTTCAAAAACTGGAATGACGAAAAGATGCTAAAAGTTCATTTCGAACTGATTTTGGAAAGTTCCAAATGAAACTTTTATGTATTTCATGTTTCATTCTTGCACGAAAAAACATAAAAAACTGCATAAAAAATATACATCTACCAAACATACTTTGAACTATTCAAATCTTAATACAAAAACTTAATATGCATCTTTTGAGTATCAAAACTACTAAAAATCTTCCTGAAAAAACAGAGCAAACAGACCCTGCATCTTCCTTACACAACGCTACTGCCCTCCACCCTGTTGCTTTCATGTGGATGTGGGTATTAGGAGAATGAAGAGTGTTTGAGTAAATTAATCAATATTTGTTCCATCAACCAGTCCGTGGCTAGATTCCTACTTTCAATAAAATTTCTTTGATATATATGCATCTTTCAGCTGATCTATTCTCAACACTACGTTTCTTCTTTAGCTTTTGACTTTTATTTGTTTGTATCATTATTGGGTTTTGTGTACTCTTTCATCGAAAAATTAAATAAATTTTATTTTAGCTTCATACCTTTGAATTAAATTCATTGGTTTAAGGCGAACCATTATACTACGAAAGTTTCGTAAGCAATGGTAACAAACTAGCAATCCTCTGTGTCTATAATATATAGAGGAGTGTGGGAGGCGAGAGGTCCTCTCCCCCCATTGCTAGGTAGCACAAAATCCTACTTTCTCCCATAAAACATGTGTGGGTAAATCTAGAAAGAAAAAAAAGTTTTTTCTTATCCTCCTTAACACTTAAATAAGGAAGCCTAGAAATTTTTTTCTTTTCTTAAATTTGTTAATTTTTTAAATCCATGTCATTTTCGAAACTACCAATTAAAAATTCTACTTTCCCCAAAAAATATCTTCTTAAAATCTCCCTCTCTCTCTCTCTCTCTCTCTCTCTCTCTCTCTCCAATAGCCTAAATAATCAGATATCTTAAAATTTCTCCTAAACAACCTCCTCCACTATCCTCAACTTTGAGTTTTTCTCGTAATTAATTATCTACAATTCTTATTTATCTTCTCACCCACTTTTTATCTACATCTATTTACAGAAAGTTTGAATTAAATAATTTAAGAATTATTTAAATGTTCTAAAAAAATTATATAATAGCTTCAAAATATTTATTAAAAAGACAAAAAATAATTATAATCAATTTAATAATATTCATATTATTAACAATTATATATTTTAACAAAATTCATCACAAAATTATGTTCAAACAATATAAATTATGATTTTTTGGACTATTCAGTCAAAATGTTATTCAAATAATAAAAATGTAACATTAAAAATAAAATATTATTTAAATATTTCAATAGCTAAATATCATAAATAAAAAAATATTAAAATTAATATTTTAAATCAATTAATAATATATTTTAAATAGTTACTGAATAACTTTCAATTATAACAAATAGATTAAGATTATAAATATTTAGTTAAATAACTAAGTATTTTAAATAATGAAATACTTAACATAACTAGATTTTAAATAGTTAAAAAAACAAAATTATGTATTAATAGTACTATAATTTTATGGATTATTAAATTCAACAAGTAATTAATATTTTAAAATTTAAATAATGATATTATTTCAATAAAAAACTTAATATTGTAAATAACTAATTTCATTTATTCCAATTAATAATTCTAAAAAATAATTTTCAAAGAATTATTGTTTATTAATAATAATTTTAAAAACTTAGTCTTTATTTATTATATATTTATCTATACTAAAATTAATATTTATTGTATTTCGGTAATTATTTATTGTTTTTATGATAAATATATTTTCAATAATTTTGTATAAATCTATTTTTGTTTTATTATTTAATAGAAAATTTTCAATAATTATTGAAGTTTAATTAAACTACTGTTATTTAGCTCTTTAAATTTAATTTATTGTGTATTTCACTATAAATTTTTAATAATTATTCGAAATTAAATTATTGTTCACGGGTTGGTTTGGTTCAATTTTGTTTGGCCAACCAAATCGACCTGGTTAGGTTGGGGGCTTGACCACTCAAGTTATATTGGTTTGGATAAATTTTTTGTTTGATCGGTCTATTTAAAAGATTTAAACTTAAGAAATTAAGTTTAAATTTAAAAAAAAAAATTGCAATGGTATTATTAAAAAAATAAGTTTAAAATTAAATTTATGATATAAACTATTTTAGCCTAAGAAATATTGGAATTTTCACATTTTCCTATATTAAAAACATATATTTAAAATATAAAATATTAATATATATCTACGGTCGGGTCGTTCGATTTTAGTCAGTTTACAAATTGTCAAAGTGAAGTAATCCAACCCAGTTAGGTTGAAAATTTGTTGAATCAAAGCCAATTGGAAATACTAAAAATTGGGTTAGTCAGTTTCATTAGTTTGATTCGGAATGGAAACAAGGTGGGGTGGGGACGAGGAGCTTCTCCCCATCCCCATCTCCATGGGGATCCCCACTCCCCATGATTCTTTATAATGTCAACCATTATGTTTTTTATTTTATTTAAAAAATAAAAATAAAATAATTAAGATTTACAATCCTATTAGAAAAGATTCAAACATATTCAACCATATTTTTAAAAATATTAACATATAAACATATGTGTACATATATACATATATAAATGTATACGTATATATACATATATATTAGTGAGGATTGGGGTTCATGCGGGGCAGGGAGTGCTCCCCCTATCCCCGCACTGTCCCCACCAATGGGGATGAAAATTTCTCCATCTCCGTCCCTGTAGGGGGGAAATTATCCCCATCCTTGCCCCATTCCGGGCAGATCCCCATGGGATCATGGAAATGGGGAAAATTGCTATCCCTAATTTTAATAAACAACCCTATCTAAAATTAATTAATGTTATTTTTGTATTATAAAAAAATTATTAAAAATAGTATATAAAATATAAATGATTATTAATTATTATATAAAACAATTGTATACTCTTACATGTTTCTATTGTTTATCTTTGACTTAATAAATCCCGTGCATTGTTTCTATTGAATTTTAGATAGGTCCTTGCTAATATATATATTAAAACAATAAAGTCTAGAATTTTTTTTTTTTTTGAATTTTTTATTTTATTAGTTTCATGTTAATAAAACAATTCAGATGTTATATCTGTAGCATCATGCCGAACATATACTTAGAAGTTAGAACTATTGACAATCAAAAACCTATGATTTCTTTCTTTTTTTTTTGTTTTAAGTTGAACAGTAACAATAGTACTGATGAATGCAAATTTTAACGATTATCAGTTTGAAATTGATTATGGTATTATAATTTTGACATTTTGGGTTTCATTTATGAAATCTGATTGCACTCATTTCACTAGGGAGCAATCTGAATTAGTGAATTGGTGATCATTTTTATTTGATGATTTATGTCTGCAAGTAGGTTTTCCCAAATTTCTTAATGAAATGTTGTCCGTCTTAGTGATGGCTGCCTCTACGAATCATTGAAGTACGCCGGTACTGTGATGACCGCATTCTTGATTGCATGACCCAGAAACGCTTCTGCAATTTCCTTCATCTTAGTAAATACAATGGACGAGATCTCTTCGGCAGAGAAGCGCTTCTCTTCGCCTTTGTAGTGAACGACGATCATGGGCTTGTCGCCGGGTCCTGCAATAATCTTGAAGGGCCAGAGTTTCATGTCGCACTGGACAGACGGATCAGAGAATCGCCGCTTAGCGTCGAAGACGGTATTGGCTGGGTTCAGGGCCACTTGGTTCTTCGCTGCATCACCGATCAGTCTCTGTGTATCAGTGAAGGCGACATAGGAGGGAGTGGTTCGGTTGCCTTGGCCGTTGCTTTTGTGTAGGATTGTATTTTTTTTCTCTTTCCTTTTATTGTAGAAGTTGCAGTAGCACTGGAAAGGGGGTGGGAGGGGAAGATATCTCACGTGTAAATTGTTGCAGGTAATAATGAAGTCACATAAAAATGGAACAACTGTCACCAAGTCATTGAATTAGCAGTAGAATGGGGTTAGTAGAAAACCCGGATTGCATAAGAAGAAGGGAATGTGGCAGATGATGAATCCTCTACAGCCTTCCACAACGAGGAGAACAGAATTGCCCTGAGAATTCAGGGGAAGGATGCCCCAGCGCATGGCACATGTCCCAAAAAGCGAGGAGCACCACGGCACTCCCCTCAAGTATTTAAGGGCTCTCCGCATAAGGTATGGCTTCCTTCTCCCACTCTAACATTTTCTCTCTCTTGCGCCCTTGCTCTCTCTCTTCAACTCTTCTAGCCTATGACCCGCTTGTCCTCGACAACTTAGCCTGACCAATCTCCTCTCTCGCTTACAGATTTAAGCGTCGGAGTGCTCCTCCCCGGGGAACCACCTTGGAGCCTCTGACTTTGTCTTTGTAAGTCATCGGCCTCACCACCTCATCTAATACACTTCATCCCACCTTTAGTTAAAAGGGGAAATGGGGAAAAATGAGGACCTTAATTGTCTCAATTTAGGGTAAAAAAGCATTTTCTCTCTTTCATCTGATAATTTATAATCATTTTCTGATTCTTTTCACGTATCGCATGGGTTTGTTGCTAGTTTTATGTAGAAGAAATGAAGATAAAATGTGACAAGGTACATAAATCTACACTTATCCTCTCCCTCACCCCCATCTATTCTATATGAGCTAAAAGCAAAAAGTATGTAAACATGCTAAAAGCACTTCATCCAATTGCACAATAAGAGCATCTCCCCATGAATTTTAAATGCAAGTATAGGAGATGTTCCCAATATGCAACAAGATGACATGTTCTTGGTATGTTAACACACTTTACACACACATGCATGCATCAAAGGGCTTTTCCTTCAACCAAGTGACAAATGGCAACCTATCTTATGAAGAAAGAGCATCTAAGAAGTGGGTGATTCCACTCAAAAGAAAAAAAAAAAAACCTCTATTCTCAAAAGTTCATTTGAAATATTTACATGGCTACCCATCAAAATAAAACTCACCACTTCAAATGGCATGGGTTCTATACTAGCCTTTGTAACTAAGCTTCCTAATTAAAATAGAAGACTCATTCTATTAAATGAAATAGATCATCAATTACAAATTAAACCTAATTTAATGTGCTAAATTAAATAAGAAATCCAAATCAAACTTACCATGTAAACATAAGTAAAAAGGTTGTGTTTGGAATCAATGTAAAATGTCAAATACATTGATGACGTTTTACATTGAACTAGAAAATGACCATTGTTTTTTTGAAAATAGTGATGGGTGGAAGAGTGTAAGTTTTACAACGATAAAATCGATATAGTTTTTACATCGATTATCGATTAAAACTATAAAATTGATGAGGTTTTACATTGATTATCGACGTAAAACTATACTCCATCCAAACACATGCAAAATTGAACCGAAGTATAGTTTTACATCGATAATAATTATACCCTCTTTCCAAACGCATACAAAACCAAATCGATGTAAAATTTACATCAATTCTTGATTTACATCACATCCAAATGCAGCCTAAATCTCAAACCAAATTATAAATGGTGAGAAACTCATTCTTCTAGATAAAATGGGTTATTAGTTACAAACAAAACCTGATTTAATATCTTAAATCAAATAAAAAACTTATCTATAAATAAATCTTTACCAAAAAATCAAAAATCAAACATAAAAGTTAACCTAAATTTGCAACAAAGATAATGGGTGTCAAATTAATAATACTTTTTATGGGATCATTTTCTAGTATACATACTAAAGAAAAGCCCTTGGGCTAGAAAACTTCTACTTCAGAGAAATGGCACCTTATCTTCCCAAGAAAGAGCATTCAAAGAATTTTTTTCTACTCTCAAATAGAAGTATTTGTTTTCCTTAAATACATGCTTATCCACTCTCAAAAAAGTGAGAAGAGTTAAGAGAAAAAAAAAAAAAAAAAAAACTCTAACTTTAAACATACAATTACCCATTTCAAAAGACGGAAGCCTGGAAAACATATTAATCTTTCTCATATAATTTTCTAATTCAAATAAAATACTATAAAAATTACAAAAAAAAAATAAACAGGAAATCTTTATATATTATTAATTAAATAATCGGGTTAGAACCGAAAATTAATAAAAAGGTAATTTACCTCCTGAGAAATTAAAAAGAAAAAAAAAAAAAAAAACGCTAGTAAGTGCACTTATCCAAGTGTATTACCAGGAAACATTTGCCCAAATAAATGATTACCCCAAAAACAAACTAAGCCTTATGTCCCGTTAGTTTTGCAGTAAAAATGGGGGAAGGGAGTAAGTAGATTGGTCCCATAGAAATACAATAATCCCATGTTTGGCCACTGTTATAATGGGGCCCATAAAAATTTCAAAGAGTATTATTGGGTAATCAATATGGGTACGTTATTTATCCACCCTCCAAAAACACCAATTTTATTATTTGAATAATCCTTGGCCAAGTCCAATGTTGTGATTACCTGAGTAATGCTTCCTCGGAATCACATGCTTGGGGAAACGCCTTACCCAGGTTATGCAAAATGGAGGAGGCCTTGTAGTTAGCTAGTTATTTGAAAACTAAGAAATTCTTACAGTGAACTTGGATAAGTGAGTCATTTGCCCAAAACCATCTACTCCATTATTTTGAAAACAACCAAAGGTAGGAAAATGAATGGTTGTGATTCTTATCTAAGAGTTCAGATGCTTCAGAATAATACTTTAAAGGGGCTTTCCACAATGTAAATGGTTTCTTATTTTTAAAACAAAAATAAAATATTTTAAGCAATTGTTTTTCTTTTAGAAAAGAAAACCATTCATATTGTGGAAAACCCCGAATTTTGGTAGGGGTGATCATGGGCCTATACTGATTGTGCTAGGCTGAGCACCTATAGTAAGGGTTATAGTCTAGCCCCCAAGTTAATATAACAAATATGTTGCTAAAACGACATGATACCAAAAGAACTTTGGCCAATCAAAGCTCGCTGTGAATTTTGATAAATGTCACCTGATTGGTTACTACTTTTATGATACTTATTGATTTATTACAAGATATTCCAACATCATAGCCGAACCCTAACAAATAATATATGTATAAATCAATTAATAGTATAAAATATTATTTATAATATGAATTGTGTTGTATTGTAATACTAGTAATTAAGCAAGTGTGTTGCACATGAGAAATTTTTTTTCATATTAATTACTTGAATTTTAGATATATTGTAGTTAAGATAGAAATTAAAAATGAATAAAAGTAATAATATGATTAAAAATAAACTTAAATGATTGTAGTAAATGTGCACGTGTATTGCACGTGGAAATTTTCAATTACAATTACAATTATTATTATTATTATTATTATTACTATTATTATTATTATTATTATTATTATTATTATTATTATTATTATTATTATTATTATTATTATTATTATGATGATGATGATGATGATGATGAATATATTATAATAATAATAATTTTATTATTATTAATATGATGAATATATTATTATTCTCATTTATTATTATTGTAATTCATTTTTGTCATAAATAAAAATTATTTTATTTCAATAATTATTCTCATTTAATATGATGAATATATAACATCAGAAATGTTCCCAAATGTTTTTAACAAAATTTTGCATTTTTTCATTTTTTGTGTTGTATCTTTTTTAAAATATTTATTATTCAATTATGACATCATGAGTTTATTTAGATCATTAACCAACCATTTAGATAAGAAAATAGCTTTGCTTTCGTATCAATTTTAAATTATATAATTCATCCATATTGTATAAACAACTTTTACTTATCACACTTAATTTTTATTTAACATAATTAATATATAACTTTTTATACATTATTTTGATTACTTGTACTTTTTTTTTATTTTTTAAAGATTTATTATTTAACTATCATATCATCGATTAATCCACTTGACCCAAACCACTAACCCACCACCTAGAAAGGAATATAGTTTGATTTCTAGGTTGACATTAAATTTTGTATTACATTTCTTGCATTGATAAAATTGTTTCTTATGTATAATAATTATTTTTATTCAATATAATGAATGTACAATATTAGTGATGTACCCAATATTTTATTTTTTATAAATATATAACAATAGATATGTGCCCAAATTTTTTCTATTTTTTATTTTTGTGATTCTTTATATTTTCTATTTTTAAAACCGTTATTATTTGACTATAACATCATTTCATTTCTATGTTGATTTTAAATTTTTCATTCCATTTTCATCATTAGTAAAAATACTTCTTATGTTTCATACTTATTTGTTTTAATGAATATACAATATTAGAGATATGCCCAATTCTTTTTTTAATTTTTCATTATTTAATTATGACATTATTTATTAACTCATTTGACCACAAATGGTTGAATTTCTTATCCACCATCGGAAGGGAAGAAAATGGTTTTGTGTTCAAATTACTTTTCAAAATATTTAATTTTATACTATTAAAATTAATATTGTGGATTTAATTAGTAGAATTTAATGATGAAAAAACTATATCTTAAATATAGGATTTAATGAGAGAATATACCTAAGATATTATATTTAATGAGAGAGAATAAGAAAATAGTTTTATTTCCAATTGGTTTAAATTTTACATTCTATTTCCATCATTAATAAAAACATTTCTTTTTTATCATACTTATTATTGTTTAATATGTCGAATATATGATGTTAAAAAAGTTCTCAAATTTTTAAATTTCTATATATATTTTTCATTTTATTATTTAATTGTGGCAACATGGATTGTCCCATTTGACACAAATTGGTTTAACTTTCTACCATCACCTAGATGAAAACACTTTTTTTAGGTAGATTTAAAAGAATAATTTTTTATGTTATTGGAATTATTAATTTAGTATGTATGGATTTAATTAATATAATTTAATGATGAGAAGAAACAAAAATACCTTAAGCATATGATTCAAAGAAGGTGAGTGCAAGTTAATACATTAAATGTTGGATGCTTCGATTTAATGAAAGGGAATTGAATGCATTGAATATCTTAAACTTACCTTTTTTTCAACTCATTTAATATCAAACTATCAATAACCATTTACCCTATTTGCCTTCATTTTTTATCAATAAATTTAAATATGAAGGGGTACATATTGTCCATAGAAAATTCCAAAAATATTCTTGAGGCTATTCATGCTTTTTAAAGTAGTATATATTTATATATACCATATTAAATATAAAATAAGGCAACACATAATACATCTATATATTTAATTTATATTAGTGTATAGGCACATTCTAAGCACTTGTGCAAGGACAAAATATAAGTTATTATATAATCAAATTTAACTTTTATAACTTGCATTAAATCAAAGAAAAGTATTTGCTTGATATATAATATAGATGATATAAATAATTTTGCAAACCCGATATTGGTTGAGCCCAAGATTCAAAATATCGATACGACTTGTCTACCCCCTGAACTGGGTTAAACCCCGAAACACCCCTTGTAGGGATGTATCAGGAAGCCCCTGATATGATATATATCGATTGATACAATCCAATACTTATCAAAATTTCAAACCTTGACTGGGCTTGGGCCAGGTCTAAACACATAACCTAGGCCCAAGGGTTTCCAAGCAAAATGAAAATAATCACCAAATTTATAGAGGTTTGAGGTAATAATGGTGATATATTCATAAGTTTTGTTACTTGTAAGCAAATTTACCGAGTTTTGAGGCAATTTTGGTGATACATTGTTCACTAGTTCTTTTATTTCTCCACATACAAGCAAGGTTCAAAATTTTGTAACGTATCGACCGATACATATTGTATCTTTGAGGTTCTGGCACAGGGAACGGTACCAAATCTTTAGTACCGTTCCTTTTCGCCATTCTGGAAATGTATTGTGTCCGTATCGATAACATTTCGGTGATATCAGCCTATTTCGGTTCTGTATTGGCCGATACGCTACCATATCAATTGCGTATTGGCCGATACAGTGTGATTTTACTATTGTGGAAAACCAAAAAAAAATCCATTCGAAAGAGGGCTTCTAAACCCATTTTAGAAGCCCTCTTTCTTCCCAAAACCCTCTAGAAACCTTCATACCATTCTTAGAGATTGAAATCTAGCCAAAACCCATCAAAACATCCACAAATTTCCAAGATCCAACAAGTTTTTCAAAATTGTTAAAAAATTAGCGAAAATATGTAAGTTTTTTCAATTTTTTTACAATCTCAGCCAATGTTTTTGTGTTTTTTTAGTTTGGATGCTTAGAAATATCTGTGTATGTTGATATGTTATTCTTGTGCAATAAATCCCATTTATTTTGCTCCTATATGTATATCTTTGTGAATATTTGAAAATTTTTTAGAATATTAAAAATCTGAAAGAAATGAAAATTTTAGGTTTTTCTTTTGTGATTTACCTCTAAATATTGATTATGTTGTAGATCTATGGATGATCTATCATGTCCATAGATCAATTTAAATTTCTTCTAAATAATTGATTTTTATTTTTTAATTTTTAGAATAATATATAATATATAGATAATTTCTTCAATTTTTTTTGTGATCTAACCCCATAGGTTGAGTATGTTGTAGAGCTAAGAATGACATCAATATATTGAAATATCATATGAAATTTTTAATTTTTTTTATTTTTATTTTTAAACTATAAATATTTATTTATTTTTCTAATTTTTTGCTATGATAAAATTCTAATAATAAATATTTACAATAAATATATGGATGATCTATTAGGTTCATAAACCCATTCAATTTTTCTATTACAGATTTACTTTTTAAACTTTAGTTTAATTTTTAGAATAAAACGTGCAAAATAATTATTTCAATAAA
Organism: Nelumbo lutea; assembly: GCF_056320005.1. Taxonomy (NCBI): domain Eukaryota; kingdom Viridiplantae; phylum Streptophyta; class Magnoliopsida; order Proteales; family Nelumbonaceae; genus Nelumbo; species Nelumbo lutea. Next base: position 25,557,981 of record NC_142690.1, on the reverse strand, counting down.
AATAAATAATTATTTAGTTTTTAGAATGAAATATGCAAAATAAGTATTTCATCTATTATGTCCATAAATTCATTCAAATTTTCTGTTACATATTTACTTTTTTTAATTTAAATTTAATTTTTAGACTAAAACATGAAAATAATTATTTAGTTTTTAGAATAAAACATGCAAAATAATTATTAATTTTAGAATAAAAATAATAGATGTCCATGAAGCCATTCAAAAAAATCTTTGTTTAATTTTTAGAATAAAACATGCAAAATAATTATTTGAGTAAAAATAAATAACTATTTAAAAATACAAAAAATGTTTGATTCAATAATTACAAAATTTACATAATTATTTGATTCAATGATTGTTAATTGCTTAAATGGATTAGATAACACTTGAAAAAATGTTTAAAACAATTAAAAAGATTTTTTAGTAATATTTATAAATATTTAAAAAATACAAAATAAAAGGCACTGATACATTTCCCATGATAATTTATAATTTGAATGTGAATGTAATTGTGGCCTCAAAAATATGAAAACAGTTATTATTTGTTTAATTGGATATTTGTATTAGATAATAATTGAAAAAAAATATTTAAAAAAATAAAAATTTTCATAATAACAATTGAAAATTAATTTACTAACACATTAACATTTAAAATTGGTTCATTTATATAATAATTGAACTTTTACGTGATTCATGACTTCATGTAAAGTTTTAACTTTTAAACATCATAATGAGATTCAAATGTTGAATTTGTAAATTATAATAGATTTAAAATTTGAAATTGAAACTTGGAATATTGGAACTAAATTAAGTATTTTATTAAATAGTATGTTTTTGTTCCCGTTTGTTGATTATACTATATTTTTTTATAAAAACCCATTAAATCATGTGATTTTTATATATAAATAGCTCATTTAAGTCTTATATTTAATGATATTGATGTTTATTTATGATTTATTAGAGTATTTATAGCATTTCCATGTGTTTTCATACGTATCTTAATTTTTTATCCATATCCATGCGTATCCAAGGCATATCCCGATGTCTCTTAAATTTGCCTTTCCGATATGCATAGCGTTTCCAATACTTTGAACCTTGCTTACAAGAGCCTCGATGGGCCCAAAGTTCTATAGGCTTCAGTGAAAAGCCCAATTATAGATGAAGCCACCAAACCCAAACGAGGCTTTGTTCAATAAGCTACTTTGGTAGGGGCTGAAACTTTGATTGACCTTTGTTCAATAAGCTACTTTGGAGAAGCCACCAAACGAGGCTTCAGTGAAAAGCCCATTTCTGGATGAAAGACAGCTACTTTGAGACTTTGGGGTTTTCACCAAACATAGGCAGCGTTTGACAAGTCTTTCTGCATTGTCTTCTGGGTTTCAGTAAGCTCCAAAGGCCAAAAATCAGTATTTTCTGTTTGATAACTAAAAGCTGAAAAGATAAAAAGACGCATGTGCAAAAAGACCCAAAAAGATCAAAAACGCCAAATTTTAAGAAGCTTTCTGGTCTTTCTGCATGACAGAGACTCTAAACGTATTTTTAAAAGCACGATAGACCAAGCCACTTACCAAACGGTATGTCTTTAGAGACAAGGCCCCAAAAGCTCAATGTCTTTTGGTCATCTAGACTGTTTGAAAGATCTTTCTAAAAAAAACTTGCCAAACGGCACCACAGTTTATGGGCTGTTTTGGTAGAACCCCTCACAGCCAAAAGCTGCTACCTGAAAGCTCTCATAAACAGACAGGCACCTTAGACTATTGGGCTATAGTCGTAGTCCAAACCAATCATAATCAACTAGTCATGAAAGTGGGTATTGATCAAACGGAAGATAAATTAGCTAAGCTACTCCAATTGATAATCCCATGGCTGAACCAAGTACCTCTTGGTGGTACAGTGTTAGTAGTGGTTGCTTGCAGAGGTCACTGTTGAGGATTCCTCAATAGTCGACTCTACCCTCACACTAAGGCTGCATTTGCCATTCCTTATTTTAAGGACTTTATCTCCTTTTTGCAGTCAAAATGCCCCTATGAACACCGAGTTCTTAACTGCAAAAAGGAGATATGCCCTTAAAAGAAGGAATGCCAAATGCAGCCTAATATCCTCTTCTTCTGTAAGACATACTATCCTCTGATTAATAATGATGAATACCATCAATTCATCAAGACCAAAATTATTTGGGAGGGAAGGCCTGATAATAGTGGTCAATTGTCAAACACCATTTAAGGAAGACTGATCTGATTGAAATTTTGAAATATTATGTTATAAGCATACAAGAAATAAGAAACTCTAATATCTATTACCTATACGGTTCCTCTGATCAGACATCATTTAGGTCCTATCAAATAGGATGCCCATATTTCATTTGCAGGAGGTGGTGGCTGAACCCAGTGACCAGGTATTCGGCTGCACCCAAATTCAATAAAATTAGATTGCCAAAGAAGAATATCAAACTACAGAAAAAGTATTTTGCTGTTCTCCATGGAATTTTCCTGTTGAAGCAGCAAATAAAAGTTTCTCCAAGGAAAGGCAGGTGAAATTTCAAAGGTTATTATGCACGACTAGCTTTTTCCGAAATAACCAAAGCATGGTTTTAAACTTCTACCATAATTTAACCAAGTCCACTCAAATGCTTTTACTTCCATAACTTCTGGTTAGAACATTTTGATTAGTTAACTTCTGGTCAAGTTCAGTAAGTTTTAATTAATGGGGATCCATTTTGATAAAAGGGCACACCCTTAATTATGAGACAACTCAGACAAGAAGCACATGTATGAAAAGAGAGAAGTATCCCGTGTTTTTTTTTAATTTAATCATAAAAGTTAAAACAATGATTTCTTTGTTGTTTACTAGGATATGCCCAGATTATCAAAAACAGAATGTGCCCAAATCAGTCCCCTTTAATTATTACAATTAAAATATATTATACTGACAAGATAAAAATATTTGGGTTAAACATCAGTAAAACTCTGAAAAGACCAGAGGAAGGAGAGCCAAGACACATAATCCAGAGAGGCCTCTTCTCTGTCACACAACCCAGGGGAACTTGTCGAAGACAGAAGTTTTGCAGCATCAAGGTGGGGAAAGAAGTGGGGAGTGGGTGATCGAGGTGGCCACATTTTCAGAGGAAGCAGAGGAAGTAACCCCACTAGCAAGTTTGAGGAGGGGGAAAAAAGCTGCAAGGGTCAGGGGCCGGGGGTCTTCCATTTTTGTTTTTAGATGGATCTGAAAGTTCTGTCATGGAATGTCAAGAGGCTGGGGTCTGGTAGGAGAAGGCTGGTGATCTGCAACTTGATCAGAAGATGGGAGTCAGATATAGTGTTCTTTCAGGAAACAAAACTGGAGGTGGTTGACACAAGTATAATCAGAAGTGTGTGGGGTGTGGGGTCAGGGTAAAGTGAGGTGGGTGTCTAAACCAGCCAGAGGGCCTGCAGGGGGTCTGTTAATCCTTTGGAATCCTTAAAATGCAAACTGGTTTCATCTCGGGTTGGGGATTTCTCACTCTTGGTGGTGTTGGAGTTTGAGGGGGGCTTTCAGGGTCAGTTTACCAATGTCTATGGTCCAACATTGAACTTAAAGAAAGCGAGATTGTGGGAGGACCTGTCGACAACCAAAGGGGGATCTTCTTTACCATGGGTGATTGGAGGGGACTTTAACATGGTGAGATTTTTGGAGGATAAGAAGGGAGGAACCCGTAGGTCAAGGGACATGAGGAGATTTGCAGATTTGTCAATCAATTTGAACTTATTGATCTACCGCTTGTAGGGGCCCAATTTACTTCGACAAACAATCAGGAGAATCCTGTTCTGGAAAAGTTGGACAGATTTTTTCTCTTTTGGATGAGAGGCGGCTTGTCAAAATCTAAAACAGGTTGCCCTTCCTAGGCCAGTTTCTGATCACTCTCCTATTCATCTGGTGTGTGGATTTTAAAAGACAAGGAAAGCTCCTTTCAAGCTTGAAAATGACTGGTTTGAAGAAGAGGGGCTGGTCCATTTTCTTACATCCAAGTGGTCAGAAATTCAAATTGAAGGAACAAGCTCTTTCATTTTTGCAAAAAAAAAAAAAAAAAAAACTCAGCCTCATTAAAGATTTTCTAAAATTATGGAAACAGGATTCCAAAAATGAGACGGAACTTGAAAAGAGGTTGTGTTTAGAAACTATCAAGGAAGTGGATTTGGTGGAAGAGGGGGGTCCTTTGTCAGAAGGGGATAGAAAAAAGAGGGCAGAAGCTAAACTGAAGTTAGATAAACTAGCCTATAAAGATGAGCTGAAATGGAGGCAAAGAGATAAGTAAAGTGGCTAAAAGAGGGGGATAGAAACTCTAGCTAATTCCACAAGATGGCAAATGCAAGGCAAAGATTCAATCAGTTGGAGAGATTGGAATTAGATGGGGAGGTAGGAGAAACTTGGACAGACATGAAAAGAATTGCCACAAGGTACTTTTCAGACACGTTTAAAGAAGACTGGAAAAAAAGACCTTTTCCAAGCAATCTGACTTTTAAAAGACTTTTAGAGGCACAACAAAGGGAACTAGAAGCCCCGTTTCAGAGGAGGAAGTGTGGCGAGTGATTAAAAATATGGAAGTCAACAAATCTCCAAGGCCAGACAGCTTAACAAGCTTATTCTACAAGAAGTGCTAGGAGGTGGTAAAAGGTGATTTGATGAAGGTTTTTCAGGATTTTCATCACAATGCTGCCCTGGAGAGAAGTCTGAATGCAACCTTCATCTCTCTAATTCCCAATGTAGAGGGAGCAACAAAAATTAACGACTTTTGGCCAATTAGTTTACTGAACAGCTGCTACAAGATCTTGGCCAAGGTCCTAGCTGAAAGACTTAAGAAAGTTCTTGAGTCAGTAATTTCAAAAAACCAGTTTGCATTTGTGCCTGACAGGCAAATGCTAGATAGTGTTCAGGTTGCCAATGATGAAGGTATGCATCAACTCTTCAAAATTTTCAGTTTTAGTGAATGGTCAATCAGCATGTTTCTTCAAAAATTCCAAAGGCCTTAGACAAGGGGACCCCCTTTCACCACTTTTGTTTAAATGTGTGATGGAAATCTTAACTATGTTTACAAATAAAGTGGGTGAATTGGGCTTGTGGAAAGGTTTTGAAGCTTGTCCAGCGGGGGAGAAAGTCTAGCTGCTCCAGTTTGCAGATGACACACTTTGCTTCATTGATGCTGAATTAGATCAACTTGGAATTTTATTAGGGGTCTTAAGCTGGTTTGAAGTGGTAACAGGGCTAAAAGTAAATTGGTCTAAGAGTAGACTAATTGCAGTGGAAATGATTGAGGATCTTGATTCTCTAGCTGAGGTCCTGACCTGTCAGATTGGTTTTTTGCCTACCATATACCTCAGTTTCCCTTTAGGAGCCAAGTGTACTTCTTTGATTTGGGGTTGAAAGGCTGGAAAGAAAACTAGCTTCTTTTTTTTTTTTGATGAATAAAGAAAACTAGCTTCTTGGAAATCCAAATATTTAACTTTGGGAGGCAAGATCACTCTCCTCAAAAGCTCTCTCTCAAACCTGCCCTCTTATTTTCTTTCTCTTCCCTATTCCATTAAAGGTAGCCAATAAGCTGGAAAAGATCCAGAAAGATTCTTATGGAAAGGTTGGGATGAGAAAAAAAGAATGCACTTGGTCAGTTGGGATCAAATTTGTTCTCCCAAAGGAAAAGGGGGTCTAGGGATTAGAAAACTGAAGATATTTAATGAAGCGCTCCTTGGAAAATGGATCTGGAGGTTTGGGACAGAAAGGGAGAGTTGGTGGAGGAGGCTGATAGAAGCTAAATATGAAACAGACAAAAGTGACTGGACAACCAGACCTAGTGGTAACTCCCTAGGGTGCTCTCTGTGGAAGAAGATCATGGATTTGTACCCACTGCTGAATAGGGGTCTGGTTCAGAATGTGGGAAATGGTTAGAACTTAAATTTCTGGAAAGATAATTGGTGTGTAGAAAGGCCTTTGGTGCAGTTGTCTTCTCAGATATTTTGCCTGGCTGATAACCAAGATGCTTTGGTGGTTGAGTGTTATGAAGCCTCAAACAATTCCATCACTTGGAGCCCCTCACTTAGAAGAAACTTTCAGGATTGGGAAATTAATCAAGTAAGGGAGTTATTTGAGCTGCTATCAACTCAGACCATAAACCTGTTGGAAGATGACAGATGGAGCTGGATCTAGAGTGCAGACAGTTTCTTTTCTATGAGGTCCTTTGCCAAAGTTTTGGAAGGAGATAACAGACCTCTTTTTCCAGCTGCTATTATTTGGAATGTGACTGCTCCTACCGAAGTAAATGCCCTAGCCCTCGTTTGGGCTGCTACCCTGGATAGGTGTCTCACCAAGAAAAGCCTGTTGAAGAGAGGAACGCAGATTCAAGACCTGAGTTGTATGTTATGTGGTCAACAGGAAGAGGATAACAATCACTTGTTCCTCCACTGCTCTGATTCAATGTCTTTATGGAATCACTACTTTTCCTCGGTAGGAATGCCCTGGGTCATGCCAAAGTCTGTTGGGTCTGATGTGGTGCTGGGATGTTTAAGGCTTTCCAAATTGGCCAAAAGTGTTTGGAGATCAATTCCTGCAGCAGTGATTAGTACCATCTGGGAGGAGAGAAACAACAGAGTTTTCCAGAACAACAAGGCCAAAAGAATAGACAGCCTCATTTCTAATTCCTTTGGAAAAGTGGTGTCTTGGACTGCTTCTGTAAATGGTTCCCAAACTAGGGAGATTGGAGCCCAGCTGAATTCTAGAAATCTCTTTGAGCTGTAATGTTATCTGGTTCTTGGGCCTGCCTTCTTTCTGGGGGCCTACTTGTATCTTTCTCTATATTCTTAATAAAATTACCTTACCTTTTTCAAAAAAAAAAAAAAAAACTCTGAAAAGCATAATAGAAGAAGAACAGAATTATCATGAAAAATAATAAGAAATGAATATGTTCTCTCTAGAAGCTAACCAAACTAAAACAAAAATATTTGAAAATCTCAAATGACATGAAGTATTGACATTTATTTTGTTTTCTTAAAGATTTGTTGTAGAATTCCAATGTTCATAGTGTTTTCATAGTTTCAGCAATATTACAATCTCTCTATGGACTTCCATGAATTAATTCTATTTCTACATGGTCGAAGTTTACACCAAAACTGAAGTTTAAAACATTGGGTCAAAGAGATTTTTAATTTGCACTTCACATGGGACTTACAGTCTACATGTTGCAGTTCTTCAGTTGGTCGACATCCTAACTACTGTAATAATTAATTTTATGTATTTCCAAAGAAGTGAAGAAACCACAAACCCAGATGAAGACTGAACTTGTCTTTATTCTACTTGTAAGGCATGAGTGTAGCAGAAAGGCAAATGTTGAAATGGATGACTGAGAAATTTAGAAAAGATGGGATGAGAAATGAATTTATTAGAAGGAACCTAAGAGTAGCCACAATGGGTGATAAAATGAGGGAAAGTAGACTAACACGGTTTGGGCATGTGTGGAAGACCATCTACAGCACTACTAAGAAGTGATCTGTTGCAAGTTGAAGATGCTAGAAAAGCTAGGAACAGACCAAAAAGGGCATGAGTTGAATGGTAAGAAATGATTTAAAAGCTCATAATTAACAATGGCTATGGAACTGAACAAAAAGAAATGGCAGAACAGGAATCATGTAGCCAACTCCATATAGTTGGGACGAGGCCTAGATGAATTATTTTTTCTTTTGAGAAATGGGTAACACAATGTATTAGCATCCAACTATCAAGAAACAAGTACAAGTGTCATGTATAGTGAGGTTCTTCTATACATGTTAAGAGTCTAAAGTGTTTGCAATTGTTCCAGAAGACTCTAAACAGAAAAACCATACAAACAATGCACTTGATTCAAAGTCTCTTATGGCGAGGAATATTGACAAAATGTTAATGTGCTGATGATGATGATGATGCTGCTGCTGATGATGATGATAAAGTAAATGACTTATTACCTAAAGCAGCAATCACATACATATAGGTTTTGTAATCAGATCAAAGCAGGGATCTTCCCTACACAATGTAACCAATTCCTGCTGTTGGCAAGCCAGATTTATGGTTGATTTTTATTTATTTTATTAATTTGTGAGACTAATATAATCTTATTGGGCCTATGGGTTACCTTTCTTTATTTCTTTGAGTGTTTCTGCCCTAAGCAGATATGGAACCCTGTCAGAATACAGTGAATCTGTCTGGGAGGGCCATGCAACTTCAGGACTTGAACTGTGGCTTGTGTGGGCGGGAACTGGAAACTGTTGACCACCTGTGCATTCATTATACAGTTTCTTCTAAATCTGGGAGCATTTCTTCAGAGCTGTTGGGATTTTCTAGGTCATGTCAGGTTAAGTTAAAGAGCTTCTGTGGTACTGGAACCTGCTGGGCCTGAGCAAAAAATGAACTTGTGTTTGGAGATCTCTCCCCACTGCTGTTTTAGGGACTATATGGAATGGACCGAGAGAAATAGTAGAATTTTCTGTAACAAGAAGTATTTAGATGAGTTGATCCATTTGGCTGTTGATTACGTGGTGTCTTGGGTCTCTGTTGTGAAAGACTTCAAGCAGCAGAATGTTTCTCTGTTGCCTAGCTCTAGAAGTTTGTGGGATTTGTAAGTTGGCGTCTCCTCCTGGGTGGAGGCTTTCTGCTTCCCCAGGAGTTTGTTGTACCATGTTTTTTATCTTAAATTCTTAATAAAGTTTTACTTTACATGGGGGATCTGCTAGATCTCTTCTGCACATTATTTTTATTCCTTTTTGTAGCTCAGATCTATAAGTTGGTATAAGAACAGCTATACATGAAGAGATGGATGCTTTACCAAAGAATGAAACAGGCTATATTGTTAAGTAGCCAGAAGGTGAGACACCTATTGGGTGTAAATGGGTGTTCATAGTCAAGCACAAGGCGAATGACATTATAGAAAGGTGCAAGGCAAGGCTTGTGGCTAAAGGCTATAGTCAAACTTATGGGGTCGATTATGAGTGGAGTTTCTCACATGTTGCTAAGGTGGCACCTGTCTCTTGCTACTCATCATTCTTGGCCTCTTCATCAATTGGATGTCACAAATGCATTTTTTAATGGCGAACTTCATGAGGAGGTGTACATGGACATTACACCTAGATTTTATACACTTGCCTAGAGGGAGTGTGTGTGCTCAAAAAGGCCACTTTTTCAATGGACAGCTCAAAGGCTCCGGGACCAAATGGATTCACCATGGCTTTTTTACGAGATTGTTGAGAGATAATAAAAGATGATTTGGTGGAAGTTTTTGAAGACTTTTATGAGAAGGGAATAATCAATCCTAGGTTAAATGCTACTTTTTTGGCTTTGATCCCTAAGAAACCTAAGGTTAGACATTCAAAAGATTTTAGACCTATCAATTTGGTAACTACCAAGTACAAAATTATTACCAAGATACTGTCCTTGAGACCAAAATTGGTTCTATTTGCTATTACCATACCCACACAAGGAGCCTTTGTACAATATAGGCAAATTACATATCAAATCCTCATAGCAAATGAGCGTGTGGAAGAGATGAAGAGATTAGGAAGGAAAGAGTTGGTCTAGATGCTGGATATATAGAAAGCTTATGATTTGGTGGATTAGTCTTCCTTATTGGAAATAGAGAGGAAATGCAAATTTGGGGAGAGGTGGCTTAGGTGGATTCCGGGGTAGTGCAACTTGGGTGGGCATGGTTTGGCTTTTGTCAAATTTATATGGGCTCGGCCCAAAGGCTCAAACCTAAAGCAATGTAAACTACTGACTCAAGCCAATCCGATTTGCATCCCTGGTTGTCTTTATTTAGTTTTTCTCAACGAGGAAGTAAGAGATTTCTTCCCAATTTATAGAGGGCTTAGGCGAGGGGATTCATTGTCCCCATTTCTGTCCACTCTAGCAATGGATATCTTGAGCAGGGTAATATCAAGAGCAGATATATTGCAGCTAATTAGAGGAAGGAGAGATGGGAGGAATAATGTAGTAATCCACTTGTAGTTTGCCAATGACATTATCTTATTCTATGAAGGAGGTTGGACATAATGGGCTAGGAATCTAAGATTGACAGTGGAGTTGTTTGAAAATTTATCAGTTCTAAGGATTTAACTTTGATAAAAGATGTGTGGCGGGAGTGAATATGGATGATAGGGAGATAGCTGAATGTGCAGGCATATTGGGGTGTTCTATCATAGACTGGCCAACAAATTACCTAGATCTTCCCCTAGGAGCTAACCCTAGAGAGAATAGATTCTGGAATCCAGTTCTAGAAAGGTTTACTAAAAGACTTACAATGTGGAAGAGGAATTACATCTCATTAGAAGGAAGGATCACCCTAATTAAATCTACTTTAGCTAACCTTCTAATGTACTATTTGTTGGTTTTTAAAATTCTGCAAGGAATTGTGCTAAGAAGATTGAAAAAATAATAAGAGATTTCATGTGGGAACTGAGGGGAAGGAAGCATCATTTAATCAAGTAGGGGATGGTTTGTAGAATTAAATGTCAAGTGGAATTGGGGAAAACAGAAAGTATTCATCTCATCACAATCACAAGAGAAGTATCTACATCATTACCTTGCAAATCAGTACCATCATAGTCTCCAAAATCATCTTCCTTGGGAGATCCATACCCATAATCTTGTGGGTCACAGGCATGTGGTTCAGGACCTCTCTTTATGCTGCATATCAGTCAATCTCCCTCTAAAGTTTTTCTCACTACGAGCTATCATAGTGCTGATCCTTTCTCTAATACCAAACTGATGTAGGACCTTTGTGCTTGCTACCAAAATCAAGTTTTAGGTAACTGGTGTACAGTGTATAGTGTAACGAGGACTGTTACCATTTACTAATATATTGCTCCTTTGCTGCAGATATTTGGAATTGAGGTTTTTATGTTGTTTGGGTGCAGGTGGAACTTGCCCTCTGAAGTAAATCTGCTCTGTGATCCATCTAATTTTTGTGTGGCCAACCAAGAGAAGGAAACTAATGTGGAAATATATCTGAGCAGCCAATTTATGGACTATTTGGGAGGAGAGAAATGCTAGAATATTCCAAGAAAAGAAAAGAAGCCTTACTGAAGTAAAGGAATGTATATTGACAAGGGAAATTCTTTGGCTGAAAACTTCAGACCTCTTTGTGAATTACTCCTATGATGATTTTTTTCGAAGGGGTTGGGTAGAGGTGGACCCCACAGCCTCCAAAAAGAATAGAATACAAGCGAAGTGGATAACCCCTCCGGAGGGTGCTATAAACTGAATCTTGATGGGAGTAGTCAAGGCAATATCAAATAGAAAGAAGAGAAGAGTTGGAAGTAAGATGAGAATCCTAGGAAATCACACCTAGGTATGAAGGCAATCCCATCCTAAACTTGGCAACCACACCAAATATGTCTTAGCTTGCACCACAAACCACTTACAAAAGAAGCCAAATTAGATAAAACCTGCCCTCAAACAAACAAACATAAAGCCAAACAAAGGAAAATTAATGGGTTGAGACCTGTTCCCTAACATACCCCCCCCCCAGTGCAAAATTACAAAAATGCCCTTGCTGTCACGAAATGTAAGAAAGCCAAATAAGCCCTAAGCAATCTATCTCAACCACAAAAAGAGTATCTTACGGTGGGCTGAAGATTTTAGGATCTTCTCAAGTTGATTCCACTGCTAACCCAGCTTCCATGTGGGCCTACATCACCGTAATGATGCCAAAGAAGAATGGGAGTAGCTTTGGTTCTCTTGGTACACCTTAAGTTGATTCTCATCACTTGTACCGATGTGTTTCTGATTTAACATTAATTGCTTGAAGTCTTAATCCTTTAACAAAAATGTTACGACAAGAAAGAGCTTATTCTGGGCGGCTAGCTATTTAGGCTGAAATTTGTTCCTTAAATATGGGTGGAGAGAGAAACACAGAGAGGAATCCAAACTGATTTTCCATGTAGAAAATTATTGGGTAATTTAGGGAGCTTCTTTAAAATAACTAGACTAGAAAACCCATTAACCATACACATACAAGCATACAGGCATTAAAAATTAAATTTTCCCTTTCAATATCTTTTGGCAGCTCCACAAAATAAACCATTTATGGGAATCATCCTACTTCACAGCCCAGCAACAGTTGACAAAAAAGTAGGAATTATTTCTGTTAAATACTAAATAGTATTACATTTTATTCTTGTCCACCCTATGTAGGGAAAAGAAAAGCATGGTGATGTTAAGCAAACAACTGAAAAATGTGTTCTTTGTCAATATTTTGAATACCAATACATGGATGTGGTCTCAAATAGAATGAAATGGAAAAAACAAGATTTGTGTATGACTCTATGTGGTTGGGATAAAACTTTTTTGAGTTTAGTTGTTTATACTTTTTGTTGACTTAATCAGACAATCAACATACAAGAAAGTGAAGCACAGTGAACAGTAAAAGAGTGAATACTATACACTGACCTTCCTCCCGGTCTTATATATGCATCCCATGTTTTCCTCACCTGTATGTGAAAAGAGAATCACCTTTAATTCAAACAAAGAAAAACTTTGGTATTGACCTCCAGGTTTCCATAGATGTGTCTAAGAAGATGCAGATTAATTATGGGAGTTTCTTCTGTGATACATAAGATTATTTGCATGGATAAAAAAACCTCAAGTCAAGAGAAAGGCTGCTTATAAGGGGCAGATGCTGCTATGCCTGTTAGCTATCCAACATAGACTATTTGTAATGGCTGGTAGCCCAAAGACACATCAAGTAGGCAATCCTGTTTGCCCTGTAATGAACCTTTGAGCAGAAAATTGGAATGATTTTATTGGACATCTAAAGGCTGATCCAATGTTACTCTCTCTAGAGTCTCTCTTTTAGCCAAGACCTTCCAAGAGATGATTATAGATTGGTTGGTACATGCGGTGCTTCTTAACAATAATGGGGCATCCCTACCAAAAAAAAATGCAAAGCTTGGTATGAACTAGTAGAAATTACCTCAATAAGAGTGCCCATGTCAGTGTTGCCGCCATGGTAATAGTGATAGAACTCAACTGGTAAGTTGGCTATAGAATCATAGGTCCTGCCAAAACCCTGTCCTTCCGACACTTGTTCATCAGACTCACGTTGCTGGTCTCTAGCTGCACCAGGGCCTCCTTCACTTGCAGTCTCAGTGAGGGAATCCTGACTTTCCATACCCCCACCTTGACTATTACTGACATATCTAGGGTCAGACCTACTACTTTGGATGATTCTCCTAGATTCCTCAGCTGTTGCAATGGCATCCCTTGCAGCATCTGTCTCGGCAGCAGCAGCTACTTGGCGTTCCTCTTCCTCAACTGCAGATCTGACTCTCTCAATAAATTTGTCATCCTCTTCTGGGAGAAAATGCCCTGCAATGATAAAATCAATCATATCCAGAGAAACACAGTGTCAATATTCTAAAAGTATGTGAACCTTATGCCTTCGGCCTTGCCTCAAAGCAAGACTTAAGGAAAACAATCCTGAGGCTCAACCAATGCGTAGGAGTATAATAAACATGTATCACGCTTCCGAGTGCTAATGTCAAGAATATATTCACACATTAACTGATGTAGAGTTCTCATCATAAAAACGAACTAAAGACCAATTCTAAGATTTTGTGTGTTTCCATTTGCATAAACATTTTGGGTTTTCAATAGCTATTTGAGGTTTCAATTTACATAAAAGCTTTCTGATCATCCAGAAGGATTCAAATTTATATGATAATTAATCCATCTTTCTTATTTATAAATGCAGTCCTTTTTTAGTTCTATACATTTCTCTCATTTTAATTCATGTTTTTCCTGAGAAAATGATATCTCATGAAGCTTCAGCTTCACACCTTGAAAGTTATACTTCATACATTAGAAGATCTTAACACCAAGCATCACAGCTCCATGCTTTAAAACATTGCATAGTGTTTTCAATGGTTTATGATGTTGCAATTACATCTTTACTTCCAATGGATATGATTCTACAAAGAACCAAGCACTGGAAGTATGTGTGTCACTTTGAAATTTGATGAGGACAAAAAGGCTAATTATATCCCTCTTGTCATTTACATGCTAGAATAAATCTTAGCAAAGTTTAGCTCTTGTTAGCAGTGCATAAATGGTGAACTTGGATGATGTAGCTTTATGCTAAAATGATGTGTTCTGATTCTAATTTTCTCATTCTATAGACTTTTCCCCTTTTACCCTGGAGGATTGATAGAATGTAATGAAGATGCACTGCCATAGTTGTAGTCCCTTTAAAGTGAGACATAAGCTTTCCATGAAACAGTGTTAATACAAGGACCGAGAAGTTAGCCTGAGCCCAATGTATTGAATAAATCCCCTCTTGAAAAATTGCAATGAGAAGGCAATTATTTTGGGGATCTGTCCTCATGGGGAAATGAGTCTACGTAGAGCTTGCTTTGGGTACTGAGAATCTGTAAAGATTAGGTTTGAGCAGACAGAAGAAAATATAGAACATGTATAGTAGCAGCGAGAAGAGAACAAAAAAAAACCCACCAAACTGCTTGAGAGAGATTTTAAGAGATTAATCTCTCTTAACAGGTTGGCTGGGTGATAAATAGCATCATTTCATTAATGAAAAAGCTACCCCAAAAGAAGTAGCAAGCCAACAAGTATAAATCCAGCAAGCCTTGCATCAAATTTTAAAAGATTTCAATATATTGCATTATAGGTTACAAAGTGATTCCTGGCCCCGGCTCCCTATCCTAAAACCTCCTTAATAACTGGTCCAGCCTTAGCTAATGCATCAACTAAGCTATTGCGCTACTAGGAATCCTCTTGAATGAAGTATTCAAATTTCAACCTAGCAGATGAACTAAAGGTCTAAATTTCCATGGGATATCCTCTCTCTTCCATCCAGGATATAATTGTCTGGCAGTCCCCTTCTATATCAATTTCAGTCCAGCCCTTCAAAATGATCAATTTCATTCCTTCTATATCAAGAAGTTTGCCTTGCATTCCACACCCCCCCCCCCAATAAACCTCAAAACACTGTAGCTCTTGTAAACTGCCAGAGGATCTTCTCCCTTTTTATATGACAAGACTGCAAATCTGTTGTAAAACAATCCATGATACTATCTGGAGCTACCTTCAAGGCTTGAGACAATTATTCCACAATCCACACCTAAGCAGCATAATGACAATTTAACAGAAGATGGTAAGCACTGTCTCCACTCCTCAAGAAAAGAATGCACACACACACGAGGAGAAAGACAGCAGGTTTTTCTTTTCCTTTGAAGCCTCCCATAGGTGTTAATGATTTGACTTACTGCTACCCAACAGAAAACCTTCACTTTTGGTGGGATTAGACCTTGCCAAACAGCTTTAAATGGGAAGGGATTTAGAGTTTAATGACACAAAGATTTAAAGAAGGAAGAAACAGAGAATTGGCCATTAGAATTCAAAACCCACACCCTCTCATCCACCCCATATACACTCAGGGACACATTCTTTAAGCTCTCAAGAAAGTTGACCAACTCTTCAATTTCATGTTCCCCTTTTCAGTCCCAAATTCCAAGCAATATTGGATCCATTAACAGAAGCTAGATTGGCAATAGATTTGTTTTTGAAACTAAAGATAATGAAAGTTACTGTTTCCTATAAAAAAAAATACATTTGATTTTGAAACAAGAGAGGTTAAAAATTCTAGGAAACTTTTGGCTAAGTGGAGTTTCCCCCTACCAAAGGTCCTCTCAGAACTTTTACCTCTGTACCAGAAATTGGGTCATATCTAACATGTTGAGAAAAGTAGGGAGCAAAAACAAGATTTCCTTGCAAGTTCTAAGTACTTCTGGAGTTGGTATTTCTGGGTGGACCAGAATCCCAACCTTCTGTGTGCAAATCATAAATACTCTTGATGACCAAATGCCACAGTGCCTCAGTCTCTTTTGGAAACCTACAGAGCCATCTCCCCAGCAATACCAAATTCTCCTCTCTCAAATTCCCTAGTCCTCCTTGCTCCTAAACCATACTCACCTTTTCCCACCTAGTCAGGTGACTTTCCTATCATGCCGAGTCCCACAGAAAATCTCTAATAATCTTTTCCATCCTCTTCACCACCTTCATTGGAGCTTTAAAGATCAAGAGAAAAAAAAAATTAAAAGGTTTGACAAGGTAGATTTAATGAAAGTTAACCTTCCACCCTGGGAGTAGTTTTTCTCCATATTCACAACTTCTTAGCAAATCTCTCAATAACCCTCTCCCAAAAAGGTAGTTTCCTCCCAAAGGTAAGGCCAATCTCCAACACCCTCTTTAGTACCCTTACATCTTGTACTTCCCTAAATTCCCCCAAAATAATCGTGTCATCAGCAAATTGCAAATGTGAGACCACTTGTTCTCTTCCCATCCCAAACCCTCTAAACAGATTTCCCATCTGCTCTCTTTATTAATTTGCTCAAAACTTCCACCACCAAGATGAACAACATTGGGGATAAAGGATCTCCTCGCCTTAAACTTCTTGGTGCTTTAAAAAATCTTTTAGGGGTACCATTGGTTAAGATAGAAAAATGGGTTGTTCTCGAACACCCCATCATCCATTTTATCCACCAAGATTTCTTAAACCGCTTTTTGTGTATCCAACTTGTACAAAAAGTCTTTCTTTCCCAATTTCCTAAAGTCTTCCACTGCCTTATTTGCAATCAAAATCTGATCCAAATTTTGGCAATTCCCCACAAATGCTCCTTGTTCTTGAGATGCCACATGGTGAAGAATTTTTTGAGCCTAGCAAATAAGACTGGCCACTAGTATGAGGAAATTCAATGAATTAATCAACTTTTGTGAGCTGAAAGAGATTCCTCTTTCGCAAGCCAATTTTACATGGTCCGACTTTCAAGAAAACCCAACCTGTTCGAAGTTAGATAGATTATGAAGCATGGGAGAATCATTGGAGAGGCTTGATGGCTAAAGGGTTACCTAGAGTTACTTCGGATCATTGCCCTATTCAGTTAGGAGAGGAACAATTAGATTTTGGACCTGGACCCTTTAGATTTGAGAATATGTGGTTGTCTCACCCAGACTTTGTAAAAAATGTTGAGAATTGATGGACTGAAGAGATAAGGGGGGTGAAGTGGAAAGGAGTTAGATTTCATAAAAAGCTAAGAAATTTGAGGACAAAATTAAAAGCCTGGAACAGGAACCATTTTGGGAGAATAGAGGATTCAAAATCTTCGTTGTTAACTCAGATTGAAGAATTAGATAAGAAGGAATCCCAAAGGACTATAAATGATCAGGAGCAAGAGTTGAGATGGAAACTAAAAAAGGAATTAGAAGAGGTCCATTGCGAGAAGAGATATTTTGGAGGCAGAAATCAAGGGTCAAATGGATCCAAGAAGGAGATGGGAACACAAAGAATTTTCATGCGATGGCCAATGGGAAGAGGAAAAACTTTGTAGCACAACTTGAGATTGATGGAGAGGAATTTTCCTCTCAAGAAGAGATAGCTAGATGCTTTGTAGATCACTTCAAGTCAATTCTTAGAAGACCTCTTGATTGTAGGGTGGAAGTGGATGGTCTAGACTGGTCAAATATTTCCGAGGGAGAGGGAATGGTTGGAAAGAAACTTTGAGGAGGAGATCAGACAAGCAATTTTTTTAATGGATAGATCTAAGGCTCTCGGGCCAGACGGATTTAGATGGCCTTTTTTCAAGATTGTTGAGACATAGTTAAAAATGATCTATTTGAGGTATTCAGGGAGTTTGAAGATAATTCTATTGTTAGCCCTGGAGTTAATGTTACTTTTGTAGCTCTTGTTCCCAAGAAGGTTGTCGCTAAACATCCTAAGGACTTCAGACCAATTAACTTGGTGACTAGTGTTTACAAAATTTTGGCGAAGGTTTTATAACTGAGGATCAAAGTGGTACTCCCCTCTCTAATTAGTCAAGCTCAAAGTGCTTTTGTACAAAGCAAACAATAGTAGATCAGATTTTGATAGCTAATGAACGTGTGGAGGAGACGAAGAGATTACGTAAAAAAGGCTTTGTCTGCACATTGGATCTCGAAAAAGCCTGCGATCTGGTGGGCTGGAGTTTCCTCTTAGAGGTGCTAAGTAAGTGTGGTTTGGGGAATGATGGTGCAAGTGGATTAAGGGTTGTCTCACTTCTTGCCATTATTCCATCATTGTCAAAGAAGCAGTTAAGGATTTCTTCCCAGCATGTAGGGTCCTGAGACAAGACGATCCTCTCTCCCCCTTTCTATTCACTCTTGTTGTTGATGTGTTAAGTAGATTGATCTCAAAGGCAGATAGGGAGGGGATAGTGTGCGGTTGGAGAATAGGGAGAAATAGTTTGCCTGTTACTCACCTTCAATTTGCGGATGATACTATAATCTTTTGTGAAGGTAGCGATTTTAGGAGGGTTAGGAACCTTAAGAACTTAATAAATTTCTTTAAAAAGACCTCAAATCTGAAAATCAACTTTGAAAAAGGTTGTGGTTGGAGTCATTATGGATGATCAAGAATTGAAGGCTATTGCAGATTGCTTAGAGTGCTCCACCTCGTCTTGGCCCTTAACTTAGCTAGGTCTTCCCCTAGGAGCTAACCCAAAGGAGAGCCGCTTCTGGAACCCCATTGTGGAAAAGTTTGGAAAGAAGTTGTCTCACTGGAAAAAGAATTATATCTCTATGGGGGGTAGAGTGACTTTGATCAAATCCACAGTTGCTAATTTGCCGATTTACTTTTTGTCTGTCTTTAAGATTCCTACTAGGGAAGCTAAAAAGATAGAGAAGATGATGAGGGATTTCTTGTGGGAACCGGGGCAAGAGAAGAAAGATCATTTGATTAGGTGGGAGTTAGTTAGTCGAAGTAAGGAGGATGGAGGAGTAGGCTTAGTGAATATTGTTTACAAGAATGTAGCTCTTCTAGGTAAGTGGTTGTGGAGATGGCCTTTAGAGAGGGAGAGATTATGGCATGCAGTGGTGGCAAGTATCCATGGTTGTTCCGGAAATGGTTGGGATGCAGGGGTATCCAGGCAGGCAACTCTTGCAACACCATGGAAGGCAATTCATGGCATGCAGTGGTGGCAAGTATCCATGGTTGTTCTGGAAAGACACTTGGGTGGGAAATTTGCCTCTTAAGGACTTGTTCCCCTCTCTCTTTTCCATTTCCCTTTATAAAAAAGAACTTGTGTCCTCCTTTATTTTGTCCCCGTATACCCCTTTGTCTACAAATTGGGACCTTGGCTTCCGTAGAGGGTTGAGGGATGAGGAATCCTTATCAGCTTCTAAGCTCTTATTGTTACTTGATTCTGTTTGTTTGGACCCACTCAGTTCTGATAGGAGGATTTGGACTTTGACTCTGAAAGGGTCGTTTACTTGTGCATCTTTCTTTAACTCCCTTTGCTCTAGCTCCTCTCCTTGTGCTTTCCCAGTTAAGGAAGTTTGGTCTAGGCCTATTCCCCCAAAGATAGTTGTGTTTTGTTGGGAAGTTTTCTATGGTAAAATCAATACGATGAATAACCTGCGGAAGAAAAGACCCTTCTTATGTTTATCTCCTAACCGGTGTATTTTGTGCAAAGCGCAGTTTGAGGACTGTTACCACTTAGTGATTTCTTGTCCTTTAGGTGCAGCCATTTGGATTTGGGTTTTTTACTTGTTTGAGTGCAGGTGAAACTTGCCGACTGAGGTAAATTTTCTGTTCTGCCCTTTTACCTTCGTGTGGACCACAAGAAGAGGGAGAATTATGTTGAAGTGTATAAGAGCAGCTCTCCTTTGGACTATTTGGGAAGAGAGAAATTCCAAAATTTTTCAGGAGAAGGAAAGAAGCATTTTTGAAGTCAAGGACTGTATTCTTACAAGGACTATTTTGTGGCTGAAATCCTTAAAGCTCTTTGATAGTTACTCCTTTGATGATTTAATGAGGAATTAGTCTGCAGTTGCCCTCACCTCCTCTAGGAAGCCTAGAGTTCAAGTAACTTGGACTCCACCGATGGAGGGTTTTGTTAAGCTGAACTTTGATGGAAGTAGTCAGGGTAACCCAGGTCTGTCTAGGATTGGTGGTTTACTTAGAAATGAGAACAGCAATATCATTGTCTTTTTTTCGGGACCGGTAGGAATAGGAGACTCTGTGAGGGCTGAACTCCTAGCTGCAGCACAAGGGATACAGATTGCTTATCAACTTGGAGTGCAGAAATTAATAATTGAAAGAGATTCCAAGGTGGTAGTAGGATGGTTGGCTGACCCAGGTACTGTCACTTGGCAGTTTAAGGATATTTTAAAAAAGGTCAAATGGTTATTAAGGGACATGAAAGTCAGATTTCAGTGGTTGGGGAGATCGGCTAATGCCTTGGCTGATTGTCTTGCTAAACAAGGGGCTACTCGGGTCTCCTTATATTGGACCTCTCTGTAATTTTCTTGTCCTTTGTTATGTTTAGTAACTAAAGGGTTGATGTTTTCCTCCATCTCCCCTCCTTAAAGGGGAGGTAGCATCTCGTGCCACTCCCTAAATTGTACCTTCTTTGGCTTTGAATTAATAAATCTTACAATTCACTGATCAAAAAAATAAGACTGGCCATTATCTTATACAAACTAGTGGTAAGACTAACAGGCATGAAGTCATTTGTTGAGATTGCACCTAGACCTTTAGGGATCAAGGAAACGAAGGTTGTATTCATCCCCATCCCCGCTTTCCCTCTTTCACATAACTCCTCAAAAACTTTCATCAGATCCTCCTTAATCACATCCCAACACCCATGGTAAAAGGCCACCAAAAGGCCATCTAATCTTGGTGCTTTATCTGTGCTCATCTCCATGACTGCCGATTTCACTTCTTCCAAGAAGTGAAGATGAGCCAGAAGAGGAAAGTGGGGAAGATGAGCCAGAAACAGATTCAGGGGAAGAAAATAAGTCTGAACCAGTGATGAATGAGACCCGTATGGTAGAAAAGACTGCTAACATCGAGGAAGTGATGAATGGGGGAGTGAAAGTTAGCAAGATTTTGGGTCTGTTTTTTCTAGGAGGGGAGGATTTCGCAAAAGAAGCATTTAGATCTGTGGAGGAAACCTCTAGGAAGAATGAAGGTCCGATAGATTCAGAGGTTAATCTTGATGGCGATAATTCAAAAAAGAAAGAGATGGAAGTGATTACCGGAGGCTGTGAGGAAATCATAGAGAAGACTGAAGAAGAGGTCGAGGGGGTGGTAGTTGAAGACAGGGTTTAGAAACCAGCAGAGAATACTGAAACAATGGTGGAAAATCTAAACGCAGTCAGAAGATTCAGAACCCAAAAAAACAAAAAACAGAGCAGAAGATCCCAGTCTCAAAGGTTTTCACAAGGTTAAAAGGTGGTCTTTTCAGAATGGAACCTAACAAGCTTGTCAAAAGAAACCCAAAGGAACAGTCAAAAAATGACAACAAAATGGTTGAGAAAGATGCTTGAATCAATATCCTGTGATCGGAAATTTTGTTTAGGTAATTTTTGGGCATTGTTGGGCATTGGGCTGGATTGATATCTTGGTTTCTTTTGTCTTTTTGATTTTATATGTACTGTTATGGGTAAGGGGTTTCATAGTTGGGTCTTATTTTAGTTTGGGCCAGTTTTAGTTGATTTAGGTTTGTTTTTGCCTCTGAGGGTGCTGATTTGGGATGGCTTTTCTTGTCGAGTGATCTTATCACCTTCCTTGTGATCTTCTTTTTTTTTGTTTTAATAAATTTTTTTGTTATCTTAAAAAAAAAAAGACCTTACAACTTCCTAGAACTTTATGCGGAAATCCTATTCCATTGCAGCCCTTCTAATAAAGGTCTTCTTTCCCCAAGAAGGAGTACAAAGCTTCAAAATGTGATTTAAAATCTCTTCAATCTCTTTCTTATCCTGTACTTCCCACCCTCTTGACCACAATTTCCATTATTAAATTCTTCCTACTCCTATATGCTAAGGCATGAAAGAATTTTCTATTTCCATCTCCCTCCTTCAATTATATGCATCTAGATTTCTGGCTCCAATTAATCTCTTCTCTTCTTATTATTTCCTCTAACTCTGCCTTTCCTATTTTCTTTAGAAACTCGTCTACCTCTTCCCTATCAATCAAATCATTTTTTTCCAGTAATCAGTAAATCACTTCATTAACTTCAGAGGAAAACATTACAATAAGATTCTGATACAAAGGAGGAATAAAAAGAAACTTTTCAAATTCTACAGTCCCTATCACAGATCTGCCCAAAAAAGTTGATCCCTATACACCTCTTGTTTTTTTGCCAAAACATCAGCCATCCCATTTGCCATTTTCTTTACTCAAATGAAGTTTACCTCTAATTCTTTTGCTATGCTCTTGATTTCTCTTATTAGATGTATGAACATCCACACACCTGGACTGCTATCATTTATCCAAGATATATATTCTTAAAACCACATTGCTTTGCTAGTTTCAATCCATGATGAAAGTCCGATATTTCTGCTCTTGCAGAGTCCCCTACTCCAATCAGCCCAGAAAACAAAGTCACCACTTTCCCTGTAGCATCCCTAAACACACCTCCAGTTCCTGACAGACCTGGATTTCCTATCAATCAAATCTATTTCCCCCAGGATCTTCATCTTTTTTCTCATAGATTCTCCCAAATTTTTCCTCATTCCACACCTTGAAATTTTCTTTGGTTTCATACAGTATTTGCATGAACAGAAAACCCTCTCATCTATCCACTTGACATTCCCCCCACCAGGATGCAATATTTGCTTTGAAAGTGAGGTGTGTTATCCACATATTCTCAAACCTAAATGGGTGGGACCCTGCTTGAATTCCTTTGATTGCAATAGTATAGGCCAATGATCCAAAATAGGTCTAGCCAAAACCTTAACAGATGATAAACCAAATAAATCCTCCAACTCAACTAACCCTAGAAACATGTCCAACTTTGAGCACACAGGGTTTGCTTGCAAATTGGACTGTGTGAATTTTGCATTATGCATAGGAATCTCCTTCAAATTATAATCATTAATGAATTCATTAAAATTTTTCATGCTAGTAGCCATTCTTGAAAACCCTATGTTCTTTTCAAACCAAAAGCGGGTCGGGTTGAAATCTCCCCCAATGCACCAAGCCCCCTCACAAAGACTCCCAACGCTATGCAGCTCACACCACAAAATTTCCCTCTCCCTGTACCAAGAGGGTCCACAAATGTTTGCCAACCACCATTCCACATTGTTTGATTTATTTTTAAGACTCACCAAAATTGACATATTTTCAAGGCACTCCACCTCTAGATCATCCCACAAGGTTAAAATTCCACCTGCTGCTCCTATTGATGGTAAATATACTCATCTTTTATTTATTTCTTGATCCTTAAATAATCCTCACCCAAGCTGTTGTTATCAGCTCCAGTTTGGTCTCTAGTATCAAGACTATTGAAGGTTTGAGATTGCGCAAAGTCTTTCAGAATCCTCTTTCTTGCACTACCTAGACCTTTTTTTTCTGACAAGAAAAGTATACATTTTTTTTTGCTCCAAGGGCTACACAACGGGGGTAGCCCATCCACCAACCCATAACCCCCTAACCCAGGGGCAGGCAGGATTCAATTCCAAGCCTCTGCTACAACCAGCAGGAGACCTTACCAACCAGCTGGTTGACACCTTGCACTACCTAGACCTTTTTGTTGATCAATAATTAAAATTCATTTCATTAATTAGAATAAGAGAGAACAAAGAAACAACAGGGAGATAAACTCTCTTAACTCCCCCAAACATATGCAAGAAAATCAATTACAACATAGCCCAAAAAACATTATTTCTTCGCACCCCTTGTTTAGCCAACGTATCAGCCAAGCAGTTGGCATCCTTCTTAACCCAATTCAACTTAACTTCCATTCCTTGTGTCAAGTATCTAAACTCCCTTTTCTCATTGATTTAGCCCCACCACTCCCTCTCCGCCTTTTGGAGCCAGCTAATAACCAGCTTTGAGTTCCCTTCAATTATCAGTTTAGAAAGATATAATCCTTGGGCTTTCTTAATTCCTTCCATCACAGCTAGGATCTGGGCTCTCAAAGAATCCCCTACACCAATAGGACCAAAATATAGAGCCATTATTCTGCCATCCTCATCCCTGAAAGCTCCCCCAATTCCTGAAGGTCCAGGATTACCTTCACTACTACCACCAAAATTCAATTTAATGAATCCATTGGTTGGGGGAGTCCATGTTGGCACTATTATCTCTTTCATTGGCGCAGAGTCAGCACTTACCTCCATTTTCTCATCAAATTAGCAGTTGGAATTCCACCAAAAAGCTTCAAAGACTTCACCCAATGGATCACCCTAATTGTAACGACTTCAATTAAGGCATCCCTACTTCTTTCTTTATCTTCAAACAACCTCTGATTTCTCTCTTCCCATAAGGTCCAGCAAACTGCAGACCTTGTACATCTCCATAAAGTTCTTCCCCTCTTCTTATGATAACTAACAAAGGTAGGGTCATACAGTCTTTGTACATTTGGCACTCAAGCAAGGAAGAAAACCATTCCCAAACCTTGCACTACCTAGACCTCTAAATGACGCTTATCCCTCGCCCTCCTCTCAATGACGCTTATGCCTCCTTGTGCTCGGAAGGCTTATGCCTCTCACATTCTGAACTACGCCTCACACCTCTAGGTAGTGGAATGCCTCCCAACACACCTCCATGTTTTAAAACATTTCTCTGTTGCCTTTGTTCCAAGTTCTTGTTTACCTTCTCTTTACCTCTCCTCCTCGAATGTTTCTGATCTATTTGTATTCCAGATACTGTTAATATTTCTAACTCGGATCTCCTCTTTCTCATCTTTCCTTTTTTCCCCCCTTCCCTTGATTCCACCAAACTAATTCTTATAGCCTCTGTTAAGTCCTCCATTTTCTCTATGTCCTTCCCGGCACCCAATTAATTATTTTTTTTTGTCTCAAATATTAATTCTCCCTCTTCTTTGGCTCTTCTCCCCTTCCCTCTATCTCCAAAATATCCTAACCCTCCTGAAACCCCTCTTCTTCCCTAATAAATTCCAAATTCAAATACCTCTCCATTATGCCTCAAATTACCCCTGCAAACTCCAATTCTTCTTCAAGCCAATTTTACTCATTTAGCTCTATAGACTACTTCACTGTGGCATTAAGATCATTGTCATGTTGTGTACGCTGTTCCCTACCTGTAAATTCAACCCCACTACCAGTACTAGGCAAAGAACTAGGAAAAAGAGCATAGGGAAAGATCACACCTTGTTGAGGTAGACGGCTATCAGCAGGTTGAGGATCGGGGTGGTTTTCTATTCCCTCTTGGGCTGTTTGTAGGTCTGTACTCCCACCCATTTACAAAGGTATACTGCAAGAATTATAAATTGCATCATTACTCACCTTCTGAGGAGGCTTCCCAATTGTCTCTGTAACCTGTAGTCATTTCCTCATAGAATTGTTCCTGCCCCAGAGATGGCATCAGCATCTTCCCATTGACCTATTAAATTGCCACTGCCATACTGAAGGACTCCATCTTGGTGGTTTTATCCCCCACCACTTCGACCTGGGTCATTTCTCCAACCACAACTCATTAAACAACAACATTAGATCTCCTTCCTGCCAGATATTACTCTCAGCAATCACAGTTGTAGACCACAAACCTACCATGTCATCATTTATACTACTAATGCCTGAGGTTGCATCAAAAAAAGAAGCCATAAGCTTCCTCAAAATTGTCATTTACTTCTTCCGATCTGATATTACAGAGGTTTCTTTTCTTCAGGCACACTTGCTATCTCAACTTTGTAGAGGATGCCAACAACTGACCAACTTCTCTATCATCACCCTCATCCATCTCTTTTTTTTTTATCGATAGCATCAATTCCATTAAATTAAGAGAATAGAGGGAAAGGAATACAAAGGGAGATAAAATAACTTAGCTCCCCAAAAACAGAAAACTCAGGGAAAGCAAAGAAAAATAAAAACTAGCCCAGAAAACAACCTCCCTATTCACTCCTTGCTTGGCCAACCCATCCGCAAATGAGTTGGCACTCCTCTTCACCCAGCTGTACTAAATCTCTATGTCCCTACCCAGCCATAAGAACTATTTTTTCTCATTGTTAAAGTTCCACAAACCACTGTCCTCTGTCTTCAACCAATTAATCACCACCTTCGAGTCACCTTCCAGAATCAAACAGCTAATATTTAGATCTTTTGCTCTTTGAATTTCTTCAAGTGCTGCAAGGATCTCAGCCCTAAGAGAGTCACCTTCTCCAATAGGGCCAGAGAATAAAGCAGTAACAATCCCTTCCTCATTCCTGAAGACTCCTCCAATCCCAGAGGGCCCTGGATTCCTTACACTGCTACCATCAAAATTCAGCTTTAAAAAGCCCGAGGGGGGAGGGGACCAGAACGGACAAAGAGTCCTCTTGCATCTTGCAGTGAGAGCAATCTCTTTCCAGTTTCTTAGCAAGTCATCCATAGGACAATCTGAAAACAACTCCAAAGCTTTTAGCCAGTGGACCGCTCTTATAAGGATTCGATCTAACAAATCTTCCAAAGTTTTTTCCTTGTCAAAAAATATGCGTGATTTTCTTTCTTCCCACAAAGACCAGCAAACCGCTGCCCTAATACACCTCCACATAGTCTTCCCTCGCTTCTTAGGCCAACTGAAAAAGGATGGGGAAAACAAACCTTGGACAGTCTCCGGAGGATACCAAGAACACCCAAAACGGGAGAAAACCCACTCCCAAACAGATTTAGCAACCTTACAAGAGACCATGAGGTGGTAGCCAGATTTCCCATCGGCTTTACGAAGAGCACATCTATTAGGAAGTAGACAATAGTTGGGTCTCTTTCTTTGGAGTAAGTCTAAAGTGTTGATTCTTTCCAGGAAAATTTCCCAACAAAAAAACCCCCACCCGAGGAGGAATAGATCTGCTCCAAATTTCCTTAATTGGAAAGGACAACCCCAGGGGGGTAGGAGGCTGAGTTAAAGTTTCAAAGAAAGAAGCACAAGAAAAGGTACCAGAGCTAGAAAGGGTCCAAAATCTAGTGTCTTCCTTAGCATGGTTTAGGAAGACACCCTCAAGGGAGGCTAGCAGAGCTACCAGGCTATCCAAGTCCATATCCCTAATTGCCCTACGCAGCAGGCCAAGGCTCCAACCAAAGCCCGAAGTGGAAGCTGAAGGGACTAAGAAAGAAGAAATGGGTTCATTTTTCAAGTCTGAAAGAGCATACAAGGAAGGAAACTTGTCTTTCAGAGGAGAATCCCTGACCCAAAGATATTCCTAGAAAATTATTCGGTTACCAGAGTTTAGACCATACCTGATCCAAGAGGAGAAAACTGGAAGCAGATCGTGGATGGATTTCCAAGGAGAAGCAGCTGAAGCCCTTGCCAAGATTCCAGGATCCCAGCCATTGTCTTCGAGCCCATGAATGCTAGCCACAATCTTAGTCCACAATTTATCCCTTTCCAAAGAGAACCTCCACAACCACTTCCCCAGAAGAGCCATGTTCCTTTTCTTGAAATTACCAATCCCTAGACCTCCTATTGTTTTACACCTAGAGATCACCTCCCAACTCACCCTATGATCTCTCTTCTCCTCTCCAGGCTCCCAGAGAAAGTTCTTTATTAATTTTTCCAAAGGATTTGAAACCTTTGAGGGGATCTTAAACACTGACAGAAAGTAAACAGGAAGGTTAGATCTAATGAGAGAGACTCTTCCACCTAAAGAAAGATAACTCCTCTTCCATGCCGCTAGCCTCTTCTCAAACCTCTCCACAACCGAAACCCAAAAGTTGAAACTCTTAGGATTATCTTCGAAAGGGAGGCCCAAGTAAGTCAGGGGCCAGTCCGTAATAGCACAACCTAGCTCATCTGCAGATTCCCTTAGGTTTCTTTCGTTCACATTCACTCCTGCCACACAACTCTTGTCGAAGTTTACCTTGAGGTTAGATATCTGCTCAAAAAGTTGTATTGTCAACTTTAGATTCCGGATCCAACTGAGGTTCCCTCCTTCACAGAAAATGATAGTATCATCTGTAAACTGTAGAAGAGTTAAGGGAACCTCCTCCCTTCCTACTCTCCACCCTCTTATCAGATTCCTCGAGTCTGCTCTATGGATCAAACGCCCAAACACATCAACAATAAGGGTGAAAAGAAAAGGGGAAAGAGGATCTCCTTGTCTTAGACCTCTCAATGCCGGAAAGAAGTCAACCACAGTCCCGTTCACCAAGATAGAATAATGGCAAGTCCTAACACAGCCCCAGATCCACTTGCACCACCTGTCACCAAAACCAAAACTCCTCAACACCTCCATCAAGAATGACCAATCAACCAAGTCGAAAGCCTTCTCCAAATCCAATTTGCAGACCACTCCCTTCTTCTTTGACTTTCTAAAGCTCTCCAAGCTCTCATTTGCAATGAAGATCTGATCGATGATCTGTCTTCCCTCCACAAAAGCACTTTTGTTGGGTGCAATAATAGAGGGGAGCACCTTCTTTATCCTGAGAGACAGCACCTTAGCAATGATTTTGTACAAGCTAGTCACCAGACTAATAGGTCTAAAATCTTTTGGTTGAGAGGCATCTTTCTTCTTTGGGGCTAAGGCAATGAAAGTTGAGTTCAACCCCGGGTTTATTACACCCCTCCTGTGGAACTCCTCAAAGACCGAAGCAAGAATCATTCTCCAAGATATCCCAGCAATCCTGGTAAAAGGCCATTGTGAACCCATCTGGACCCAGAGCTTTTGTCCTATCCATTGAGAAAACTGCTTCCTTTACCTCCTCCATATCGAATCTTTTATCTAGCCACTCTCTCTTCTCTGCACTTAGGGTCGGCCAATCCAAACCCTCCAACCACACTCTCTCAATCATAGGCCTTCTGAAAATAGATTTGAAGTGATTTACTAGGGCCTCTGCAATTTCAGCCGGGTGAGACAAAACTGTTCCATCAACTTCCAAGTTAGAGATGTAATTCTTCTTTCTCCTTCCATTTGCCACTGAATGGAAAAACCTTGTGTTTCTGTCTCCCTCCCTTAGCCACTTACACCTAGATTTTTGCCTCCAACTGATTTCCTCCTTGATCAGGATGTCCTCCAACTCACCTGCTTTACTTTTCGCTAATGGAGATTCTGAAGTCTTCTCGTTGATTTCCCCTGCTCTTAAAACTTCCCAACACCCCCATACCTCCTTTTCCCCTTTGATTTTATTTTTGATAAAAAGGTTAACCAGATTTCATTAAAAAAAAGCAGAGAGTACATGAGCAGATGTACTACACAGGAAAAGAATCTCAATCGGCTAAATAAGAGACTTTTCCCCTTTGATTCAATTGACCCTCTTTGTTGGACCCATTTGTTCTGATTCATTAAAACATTTCTAATCTGCCTGATCGGACTGGCTTATTAAAGATTCACTAGGCCTGTTAGAATGGGCTTTCCTACAACTGTATTCATGTGTGGATCCACTTGGGCCCTCCTTTTTACTGCCTAACGCCATTGGGCCTGAGCCTAGATTTTGCTGCCACCTTCTCTCTTTCACCCTCTATCACCACTCTTTTTGCTTGTTCAGGGAGTTTTTCCTTTCTCAAAAATTGCAAACGATCAAAAACCAAAGTTGCCCTTGGGAGGGATATACAAGTCTTCAATTTGAATTTTGACTACACCTCTCATTTCAGAACCTTTCATACCCTGAATTTGCACATCATGTCTAACACCATCACTGCCTTCTGCAGTTTCCAGAGAAGACAATAGTCCTACCATCATACCATTATTCCTTGCTTCTATGGCCACTTCGTAAGATTGTTCCCCTACTTACATTTGAACCACTCACGGTACTCTACAAAGATGTACCATTCAATCTGTGATTTTCTCCCATTTGAGGTTCTGCAAAGTGGCAAATTCCCTATTAATCTCCATGAATTCACCATTACACTCGTTGACTGACTTGAAGACCAACCATGTCAACAAGTGAAAGGATAAGCCAAAACTGTAAATGTCCACCATGCCACCCCTCCATGAAGCCTCGTTAGTTTTAGGAAACCAGGTGTACAATCTAAATCACCCTTGATTCGAAAAAACCCAATGATTAAGGAGATTCTTTGCTTTTTCTCTCAGCTTTGAACAAAGGATTATAGCTTTCCTTTCGGTCAGCGATAACAAGGCTCTAGTTTGAAAATGGCTATGATATTTTGTCTTGAAGTCCTCCAATTGGGAACTTCATCAGTTTTGCAGACCAGTGCAGCTTGCCTAGATACCACCACATTTCTTCGGTCTCTTTGAAGCAGAGCCTCTTTAAAATTTTGGCACCGTCTCCTATCTCCACCTAGCGCACCTTCTGGAGCTATTACTCTTCCAATTGGACCCCCAGATGTTTTCTCTTGACATAGGAGATTTTCCAAGAAGATTTGCCACCCTTTTCCCTGTTGACCGTAAGGCTATGTTTGGTTTGAAGGAAAAGGTAGGGAAAGGAAGGGAAATATAGGAAAACCTTTACAAAACTTGTATAGGTTTCCTTGCTTTTCCCTTCCTTTCCCTATTTTTTCCTTCAAACCAAACACAGCTTAAGGGATGCAGAGATTTTGACTGGCCTTGGCCAAAGAACTCAACAAAACCATATAATGCCCTCTACCATTGCTCCTTTTCTCAACAAAATAGGATTGGCCATTCTCTACAAATTTACTCCACCATCTACTCTGTTCGTCCTTTATGGGTTTAGAAAAAAAAATCAGCAAACCAACTCACAGCCCTGTTTTCCTAGATAAAAAGAGCCTCTACCACATTCTGTTATCCTGATTATCTCCTTACCAGCCGACGAGAAATGGTAGAAAATAAATTTTTTTGTTCAATAGAAATAGGCATCATCAATGGTCAAAGAAGGTAATTAAGGGTGAGAAAGAAGGTCCCCAGTTGCAAAAGAAAAAATCACGAAAGCTGAAAGGAAAACAGCAGGTGGAGAGGTTACGGATTAGGACAGGGTGAAGCAGCCAGGAAGGATCACCTAGGACAGTGCTGCAACGCAGCAGCTCCACATCTAACCATGCATACTTGATAAAGAACTTGGCAATTATGATACACAGGATACCTGGTCAGCTGGGTGCTTGTATTTACTGTGGTTGCTATTATACCCCTGTTTAGTATAAAATCAGGACAGAAGAACCCTTAATAATAGAAATGAAAGGACATAATACTCTGCTGCCTGAAGACCTCTAATAAACCATATAAACAGTATACAGAACAGCATTTAATCCTTAGTAAATCAGTCTATAATGACTGATCAACAGATACAATAAATAGGGGTCTGATCTTCCAAGATTTGGGTGCTGACGCATATTTATATATAAAGTTTAAGTTACTAATAAAAAACAATAGATTATGTTACTGATTGAAAAACAAAAATCTACTGAGACCAAATCATCTTTCAAATGACAGCCCCTGTTGTACATCTGAGGATGCTATCACAACCCCATTAAATAAAATGTATATACACTTAAGGAAATTTTACATAGACAAATCTAGGGAACTTCAACAAATTATCCAAACTTGATTTGACAATTTCAGAATTCATGGAGACAAAACAAATTAAACAGGCTCTTGCCTTGTTTCTTCATTTTTTGGATTCTGATGGAACGTAGTTCTCGCAACCTCTCCACAATCAAAACCAGCTCAAGCTGGGAAAAAAACAGGGGAACCAAATTTATGATGGAAAACCAAGAAACAGAAAAGCAATCCATAGAATAGTAAAGAATTTAATAAATCCGTATCAATGTAACATAATCACCCATCACACACACTTAATAAAGACAATCCATTGAAGCAACTTAAAGAACAACTATGAATTACAATAAAAGTTAAAACTAAATGTTAGGTATTTAGTTTTCTTCTCTGAGGTGATACATTACCACCTTCCTAATGTACTTTCTTTTTTCTTTAATTAAGTCCTTTTTCTTTGATTATCTTTCAAAAGAAAAGGATAGCTGGATTATGGGTGGAATTAAGGCTATGCACATTACCCAGACTCTAAGTCAGCACCAGCATATTCCTAAATCAAATCCAGACATGTTATTAGGTGATTGAATTGTATCGACAAAACCTTGACAAACTGAACCACTGAGCATGTTGGGTCAAGATTTGATACATAATGGGAAAACTGTGAAAATTAATTTAATAAAGCAATATGAACCTGTGTGATGGATGGAGGGATGGGTTTACTTTGAGTTAGTTGTCGTGTCTAAGAAAGAGACCAAATTTATTGAGTAGAGATCAGAGTGCAACCTCTTGAAACAAGAGTATTTTGAAAATCAGATCAGACCCACCATACAAGCAAATAACTGTGAAATTCAGATCATTAGGGTTAAATATTAAACTATCCTAACTATTCCAGAGTGCGCAAGAAACAAAGGGTTCTTCTTATTCAGAAGGATGGCTGCATGAATCTTAAAATATTTCCAGCAAACTTTCTCCCAATAATAGCAGAAGCATAATTGCTGTTTTAGCATTGGGAGAAAAGAGCTTTTCCTTTCTGAAATTACATGGTCTAACCCTAGTGTATTTTGGAACATAGAATTTGCCACAGACCAGAGTATGGCTGATATTGATGGATTTGCTTTTTTACTGGCTTCTCTGCTTTTTCTGCTATATATACGGCTTGCCCTGAGCTAATGTTTTGCTTCAATTCTATTCCTTGCTGAAAAAATTTAGCCCTCAACAGCCCCTCCAAAGGATTTTTCTTTTCTTTTTCTTTTTTCCCATGTGCTTCAAGAAGATGGGATCTGCCAATATAAAGTAGGTACATACAACAATTTGCAGAGAAAGAGATTTGGCTACAGATAATTATTCCACATGCTTGTATTTTATTCTGTGGGATCAAAATCAATTAATTGTTGGACCTAGATTTGGAGTGAAATCCCCCTGGTCTGACAAACCTATTACCCCAGACAAGCATTACCAAAAACTTCCCTTGTTGATTTTCTTAATTTAGGTGCACCTACCATGAAAGGAAGGGCTAAAGAACTAGCAGACTTTACTGACTAAAAAAACAGAACTAGCAGGCTTAAAACAAAAACCTCCCTTATTGATTATCTAAAACGGCTCACCAGACAAAACCTCACAAATAAAATTAAGGAACAAAGGTTAAAGCACCAAAGAACTAGGACTACATGAGCATATGGCTACAACATAAGAAACCCATAGATTAAGCACAAAGTATGGTGGTAAAGACCAAATCAACCCATATAATAAACAAAATATTCCAGAAATGTAGACATTAATTTTTTTTATCAGTAAATGTAGACATTAATTCCCCAATTATTATGAGTACATATGCTGCAGAATCTCCAGTATCTATCAAACCCTCCTTCCCCCAGGTGAAAGAAAGACATAAATGAAAACAAGAAAATTGAGGAAGGAAGGAAAAGAACACTGTAAATCCAAACTGAACACCAGGTTGCAAGTTTCTCATGCTTTTTACCTCAGATTCTAGTCTCTGTCTCTCTTCATTTGCTTTAAGTTTTGCAATTTCTTTCATCTTCTCCACCTGTAAATACCCAATGTTAAGTTAAAAGATCTAATAAAATCTGCAATTCTATGTGCAATTTCAGCTACCAATCAGGATAACAAACAAACAAGAAAGGGAAAAAACAAAAACTAAAAAAAAAAACTAATAAGAAAGAAAATAATGGAAAAGAAACTGATTGCATTTTTTAATACCAAAATAAAATACCATTAATGCATCAAAACTGTTTCATAAATCAAATACCATAATATAATCTTTTTAAACTAAACATTTAGATATATTAAATATGTAACTAAACAGACCACACCAATATATCACCCATAAACAATCAGGGAGATGATAACAAAAATTTTCGCAAAATCCATGCAAGCAATAAATATAAATATATAAAAATATGCATTTTTTGAACCAATTTTACTTGATTTAGTGAAGATACAGATAAGATAACTGAAACATTTTAGTTCTGGAATGGCAAGAGGAATCATATTTTGTCACCATGTGCTAAATGTCCTGTAGCCCATGAATTTTTTTGCCACAAGGAGGACATGTCATACCCAAAATATTCATGTAATTTAAAAAGAAAGAACAAAAAATTAAATAGAATGAGGTTTCACAAGACCACATGGAATGATAAGATTAAGTTTTGGGGTGGGGGCAGTAAAATGAAGTCAATTCAGTATTAGAAGATTTCTAATTTTTACAAACATTTCAACTCAATAATAAATTGATTTCAAATCATGACTTTAGGTATTTAAATGCAAAGGAAAACTAATGTAAAATTATCTCATTTGATGTGAATTCCAAATGTTACTTATTTAATGGAGAGGTTTATACCTTTCGCCTTGCAATGCCCTTTGCAATCTCTCTAGCCCTCCATTCATCAGCTTCTTGATCAGCTTGGTCAAATCGTTCACACTCCTAAAAGTCATAGAAAAAACAAATTACATAAGCAAACATTTCCCCAAAGTAGAAGAGAAGGAAGAAAAATGTCAAGGAAAGAAGTAAGATAGCTCCCCTAAGGCAGAATTGAATCACCTTGGAAAGAATTTCTGCAATAAATTTCCTCTTCCTCTTCCTCCAATGCTTATTTCGTTTGGATTTCTGTATTCTATTGGCCACTTTGACTGCGGCAGACATCTCCTCCCATGAACTTGTTTGACTGATGAGAGAATTAAACGGCTCAAGCTGACTTTTCACACTTGAGCACAAAGAGTTTGCAGCTTCCAATGTGAGGGATTCTTGTAGTTTTAAACCAACCCTCTTTGTTCTAATTACTTCGGAAAATCTATGAAAGGAAACATTAAGAGGTGTACCATCTACATTCTCCAACGAACCATTATTTTCTTTTGTCGCAAGCATCACCTCTAGTTCTTTCTGCCTGTTTGTGATTATTTGGGTCATAACCATAATAAGGAAAACTTTTTGATAACCACAAATACAGGTTATAATAAGGAAAAACTTTAAATATCAACTTAACATGAATTAAAACAATATCCGCAAAAAAAAAAAAAAAAAACTAAAGAATAGATTCCATACACTGTTTTCATTAGCTGAATAGTATCTTGTAAGTTTCTCAGACAATCATGCACCTGTCCAGTCTCCCAAAAAGAACTGGATGCTGAGGAGACAGGTTGCAATGTTGGAAACCAGGGTGGGGGTGTCCCAGATGAAAATGGCATCAAATTCATCTTAAGGATGGAAGAAAAGAACACACCTGCATGGAGAATCCATGTTTATCAACTTATAAAGAACATATAGAAGAAGTAATCAATCTAATTAACATGGAATAGTCTGGCAGATCATGTAAACATTAATGCCTCCTAATTGAATGACTTAGATCATGATTAAATCGAAATAAGTTTTATCAGACTATGGTTTGATCTTCGGACTGAGAACCAACAGCAACAGGCGGTTTTATTTTTTTTTTTTTTTTTTTTTTTGTGGATCAGTAACAATCAAAACTTTTAATTACTCATAATAAAGCACATTATGATGATGAGGAGTGCAGCTAGCCTCAGCTAACCACCTTTGAAACCCTTTAATTACAAATTCCCCTCAGACATATGCCCAAAGTATTTGTTCTCTTGTTGCTCCTTGTTTTGCTAGACCATCAACTAAACTGAAAGCAGACCTATAGAACCAAAATGCCTTGGCTCCCAGCTCCTACATGTCTATACTTCCATAATCCTTCTTGTTCTTTTTGCGACAAGCCTACTACAACCCTCAAATCCCCTTCAATAATTAAGTTCTTGCAGTTCAGTTACTTTGCTTTTTTGAAGTCCATAGAATACTGCTTGCAATTCAGCCCTTGTTGAGTTCCCATGCCCAATTGGGCCTGAGAACATGACTGGGATACTTCCTTATCTCTAATTACTCCTCCCACTTTGGAAAGGCCAGGTTGCCTATGCTGGACCCATCAAAATGTAACTTGAGGTGTGTGGAAGGTGGTGTTTTCCACTCAGCTCTTACTTTTGGACTATTTGACGAGGATTCTGACACCATTATCCAATTTCTTGTACTATCATACATTGTGAATGGGCTAAAAAATGTCCAAGGTCATCACCCATTGATGAGATTTGAACTTCAATTTTTTGTAAATTCTAAAAACTATTTAATGACTTTAAATCAACTGGACCCATTAAGAGAGAAGCAACTTTTTTTCTACAATGGAGTTGTGGATAGATGGACCTGTATACATACCCAAGATCATTGTTTTCTCTGGATTAACTGGTAATTCCATTATTACCCAACGCAGTTGGGGATAGATGGACCTGTTTCTTAATCTACACTCATGCCCTTTACCTATTTAAGAAACAAATTACGCACCACAGACTATGCAACCAATATAAGGAGAAAGAAAAATGACTCCTATTGGAAAAAAATAAAAAATAAAAAGAAAGAAAGAAAGAAAGAAGAAAGAATGTTAACCAAGATCTAAGAAAAGAGCATTTAGTCGCAAGATCCCTTTATTCTTGTTGGGTGTGCATCCAGACCATATGAGCAGCCCACCCCATGAATGCATGCCTCCAAAAATAAGCATATTAAAGAAGCTCTACAAATCTACTGTCTTTGTTTTTTGAGTTTGGTCACTCCTTGGGCAATTTCTCTCCTAAGTCCTAACCCACTTTGTGAGAAACTGATGATTCATTGAACACATGTTGATATTGCTGTAATCCACCTTTGGTGATGTTTGTATGTGTATCCAAGAATTGTCTCTTGATGTTTTTGAGCCTCTAGGTCTCCTGGAGAAGAACTTCTTGTAACACCATTATCCTCACATAGTGGAAGTTATATTTCAGACCATAGGTTTTGTGGCTTTTCCCCCATTTGAGATTTTCCATGTAAAAATATGGTGTCTTGCATTATGGTGATTGTTATTCTATTTTCTTGTTACCTTAATGAATCTTTTTTTTTTTTTTGAGAAGAAAAAAATATTCAAATGATTCAACCAGAATCATTTGTTTATTAATGAGGTTTTGGTTGAACTCATTTTCTCATACGATTTTTAGGGGAAAGAAATCTTATCTTGGGTTTGTGTTATTTTTAGTTGTTGTATTGTATCTCCCCAACAATTCTTACCCAAAAAAGGGCCTCAAGTACAACAATTGAACAGAAATTATAGAAATATTCATAACAAAAAGGAGAAGCAAAACAGACTTCAATTAGAACAAAAAAAAAAAAACACTGATTATAAGTAAAAGGCAGAAACCAAAGAGGGCTTTGCATGATGCAGATGACAGCAAGGAACCTAAAGCAAATGGGAACCTCAATCCAATCAAGAATCTTTTGCCATGTATTGCATGGTTGAATTGAAGGGCTACTGAAAATTATATACTCAAGAAAATTTACACTTTTCTTAAGCACTAAAAACATATTTCACTTAAGAAGCATACCCAAGAGAATTTACACTTTAACTCCTTAAATGTTTGTTGATGTAGACAATGGTTCACTTAAGAAGTATTTTGCATGGTTGAATTGGAGGGCAGCTGAAAATTATATACTCAAGAAAACTTACACTTTTAAAGAATTGAGGCATATTTCACTTAGGAAGTGTACTCGACAAAATTTAAACTTTAGCTCCTTAAATGTTTGTTGATGTTAAGATGCATTTTTTCCTACTACAAAGAAGTATGACAGAGAAGAATACTCTTTTCTTTCTTATATGCCAATGTGGCATAAGAAAGTGAAGATATGGAAATCATCAATCTACGAAGTGGTTCTAGGTTGATAATGATCGATGATCAATCTAATACATGTTTTGAAGGCCTCCCTTTTTCCTAAGAAAAATCCAGCTACCAAGACAGCAAGTGTTGTAAGTCTTTTTAAGGTAATAGACTTCAGGAACATTCACCCCTTTCAAACTTTCCAAAGCAAATGCCACATTTGCATTATAGTAAAATATAGTAAAATGGAATTGGGAATAGTTTCTTTGCAGTCATGGTGTCAAATCCTTTGTATTTTGTATAGCCCATCAATTGATTGAATAGTATCAGCAAGGTTATCACGAATTGCTAATTGACAGAAGATTAATTGCAGCCATAACAATAAAAGACAGTAGGCAAATAATCACAA
Organism: Nelumbo lutea; assembly: GCF_056320005.1. Taxonomy (NCBI): domain Eukaryota; kingdom Viridiplantae; phylum Streptophyta; class Magnoliopsida; order Proteales; family Nelumbonaceae; genus Nelumbo; species Nelumbo lutea. The sequence continues at coordinate 25,520,010 of NC_142690.1, read as the reverse complement.
AGAATAGAAAATACAAGTTCCTTTGATTGATACCAGCAAGGTGAACAGACTCATTGAGTGTCCATGCCGCATCAGAATTGCCTTATTGATAAAAACCATGCCAGTTCAAATTAAATTAGAGAATGAAGAGATTTTGTACTTGGTTTGATAGAAAATAAGAGAGAACCAAACGTTGAGGGAACTATGAAGGTATTCTGACCCCTTTTTGGCAGCCACCTCTACTGTTACGTGTTAAAACTGTGTCAAAACTGTGTATAAGAGGATACCATACATTTACCTAGACAGCATTAATTATAAACTACTGTCTCAAGAAACAGCATCAATTTCCGTGTGGAAACTCAATTCTCAGACACTTGGTTTGTCCTTTTCTTTCTTCTAGGTATCAAGAACCGAAACATTAGCATCTAAAATTAGGAACTTAAGTTTAGTTTTGCAGCCTCAGGCTATATAATATTGCAACCAAACCAGGGAAAAGTTCAAAAATTAATAAAGAAAATTATACCTGAGTGTCTTGACCACACGATTTAGAGATGGATGAGAAGTCTTTGAGAGGGTAAACGGTAAACCAATAACCTGCCAGTCAAAACAAAGCAAATGAACACATAAATTATATTAGGTTAGGTTAAAGGCCCTAGAAAAGTCGACCCTGTAAATGGAGTCTAGAAGAGTATACCTGATTCGTATGGAAGATTTCAATAAAAAATCAGGAAGAAGAGAAACCCCGTATGATAAAAAGCTTTATCAGCCACACGGGCAGAAAGAGAGAGAGAGAGGAACACTGGTGCTTGGTCGTTTCAATATACGAGAAAATGAAGACTGAGGAGGAAGAAGAGAGTTCGCATCTCCGCCCCACACAACGTGCGACTGACACCTGTCCAGTCGCACGCGGTGGGGCGTGCCCACGTGCGGGACTAACGGGACGGATGTTAGCCCCACCCATTAGCCCCAAAACCCGCCCCCATCTCCGGCACCGGCGATTGCTCCGGTCACCAGGTAAGCTATAACCCTCGTTTCATTAAACCCTCCCTGGATCTCTTCCTGATTATTGGAAGCTTGGGAGTCGTCGAAAAGAAAAAAGGAGCCATCCAAGATTGCAAGGAATTGCACCAAATTACAATGAGTTCTCTACAGAAACCCTTGTCCCGGATTCGTTCTGGTGACACCCGGAAACTATCCAACGCTAGAGCATTCCTCAGTGCGTCTCTCACCAACAAAAACACTTGTTTGGAAGGTCTTGATTCTGCGACGGGTCCTCTCAAGTCAGTTATAGTCCAGTCCATAGCCAGTGTCTATAGACACATTAGTAATTCACTTTCAATGTTGCCGAAGCAGGAGCTCAGAAAAGTGACGGAAGGTTCTAACCGTCGTCTCATGGGTTTTCCGGCGTGGGTGTCCAGGAAAGATCGTCGGATATTACAGAGATTCGATGGTGACTATAATCCAAATGACGGTGCTTACGGTGGCCAAAGACGGGAGCGGAAACTTCACCAACATCACGGACGCTTCAAAGGAGGATTTAATAAAAAAACCAAAGTCCCACACAAAAAACGAGGGTTAGAGATTACCTGGTGACTGAAGCCACGCCGGTGCCGGAGATGGGAGCGGAGATCTGAGCTCGGGCTAGAACGGGGTCAGAGCCTACGATTTGAGGTTCAGGGGGGGCGGGAATATGGGAGAAGCTCGCAGTTTGCCTTTTTGAGATCGTTTTGGGGCTAACGGACGGGGTTAACGTCCATCCTGTTAACTCCGCACTCGGGCACGCCCTACCACGTGCGACTGAACAGGTGTCAGTCATAAGTTGTGTGAGGCGATTGTGGGGCGAGGCGGGTGCTTGGCCGTGAGGCCGTCTTCGGAACAGTGAGTGTGAGTGAAGAGGACGGGCTCGGATTTGCTACCCTGTAATCGGATCGGACTCGAACCGGGTGTGTCTCCATCCAAGTTCGATTCGATTATGGATGCATGGTATCCGAAATCCGATAGATTGATCATTGATGGCTTCTTAGTCCGAATTCGAATCCATGGGAGTTGTTGGATTATCGGATTTCATCCAAATCCGGTGAACCTTCCGGTTCACGGGAAGCGTGTACCTCAAATAAAAACAAGCACGCGGCCTTTTTTTTTTTTTTTCGCTTCAGAAAATTGCTTTAATAATGACTAATTGACTTTAACAGGGATTTAACGGGATTTCTCTCTCATTCGAACAACTCCCCCACCACCGTCCACCGCCGGTAAACTCTTCTTCTTCCTCTTCTCTTCCTCCTCTCCCTCTTCTTCTTTTTCCCTTTTCTTCTTGGGAAACCTTATGTATACCTCTTAATGACTACTTGTAGTGATTAATGACTACACACGTCATGTAACCGCAGCAGATATTTCTTGCATAGCTTTGTCAGCCCCCCTCAAGTGAACGGTAAACCTTGAACGTTCAGCTTGGTCCACATAGCTTCAAACCGGGGGCGAGGCAAAGGTTTTGTTAACCCATTAGCAAGTTGCTCATGTGACGAAATAAATTGGACAAGCAATTTCTTCTTTGCAACCTGTTCACGCACCAAATGAAAATCCATAGAATCTGTGTTTAATTCGTGAATAAAAAAACAAATTACCAGTAACATATGTAGCTATGAGATTATCACACCATAAAATGGGTGATCTAGAAAGAGAGACACCTAACTTGATTAAGAAAGAGCGGAGCTATATCACTTCTAAGGCAATCATAGCAATGCTATGATACTCTCAATACTAGAGCGAGATTCAATAGCTTATTTCTTGGAACACCAAGAAATAAGATTAGCACCAAGAAAAACATAGTACCTGCCTTGGAATCGTCTATCATTAGGGCATCCTATCGAATCAGCATTAAAATAAGCATGCAATGGAAAGGAAGTGGAGGGATGAACCTATAACGCATAATCAATTGTGCTCTTCAAGAAACGGAGAATACACTGAATAGGCTATGTCGTAGGAACATGCAAAATTTGGCATACCTTGTTCACTGAATAGGCTACAAGTGAGCGTAACGTAGCATAATTCACCAATAATGCTCCAATAATGACTATCATTATCTAGAGAAGAGCCCAAGTCTTTGGGCCTGTTTATGCCCATAAGTGGACTTTTTAAGATAACACACATGTTGCGGATAATCTGGATGAGAGAATCCAGGCCGATGCTTCATGAATACCTCTTTAGTAAGCTCTCCATTGAGAAAAGCATTTTGAACATCAAGTTTATTGACAACCCAATTTTAAGAGATCGCAATAGCAAGACACAAGCCAAATTGTAAATGGCTTTACAATTGGACTAAAAGTTTTAGCATAGTCAAGGCTCAGTCGTTAATGAAATCCTTCGGCGACAAGTCTCCCCTTGTATTTAGCAATAGTGTCATCAAGGTTTCTTTTAAGACGGAAAACCCATTTACATCCAATTAAATTCATATCTACAGATGAAGGGATTAAATCCCATGTGTGGTTTTTTCATCAGTCATGGCAGCAGCCAAAAACATTTTTTTGTTTAAAAATCTTACTCTAGTTATCATAGGATGAACGTTAGTCGTTGCTGGTGGGCCAGAAGATGTACTAGGCCCAACAAGAAGAGAGCATGTCATAAGAACAACAGCGACATAGCCTATTCAGTGTTGTTGCTGGTGGGCGTAAGGTAGTGCAATTCACCAATAATGCTCCAATAATGACTACCATCATCTAGAGAAGAGCCCAAGTCATTGGGGAGATGACATGTAGAACTGATGGGAGTAGAGATGGGCCAGGCACCATCTATGTGGGCCTTAGTGAGGAGATCACAAATATATTTAGCAGATGAAAGATGGGCTTCCACGCCTAGAAAATAGTGAAGAGGCTCCTAATCCTTTACAGCAAACTGACGGCCCATTTGTGTAATAAGATCACATACTGAATTGAGAGCCCGTGACAACTATGTCATCCACATAAATGAGTACATAGAGAGAGACCTATTTGCAGTCCGGTGAATGAAGAGTGAAGAGTTAGAGGAAGGAACACAACTTTTCATACCAAGCCCATTGGGCCTGTTTATGCCCATAAGTGGATTTTTTAAGACAACACACATGATGAGAGAACCCAGGCGGATGCTTCATGAATACCTCTTCAGTAAGTTCTCCATGGAGGAAAGCATTTTGAACATCAAGTTAATTGACAACCCAGTTTTAAGAGATCACAATAGCAAGAACTAGCCGAATTGTAGATGGCTTTACAACTGGACTAAAAGTTTTAGCATAGTCAAGGCCCGGTCGTTAATGAAATCCTTTGGCGACAAGTCTCGCCTTGTATTTAGCAATAGTGTCATCAAGGTTTCTTTTAAGACGGAAAACCCAGTTACATCCAATTAAATTCATATCTACAGATGAAGAGGCGTGAGGTATAGTAGAAATGGAACAATTATCCACATGCCAAACCGGCCCATTGCGAATAGAAGAAAGAATCGGTGGTGGCCCAATAATTTATGAGGATGACTATGTAGGTGAAGACTGAATTGGTGTTGAATTATATTGAAAAGGAAAATAATCTTCATTGAACAACACATGCTGGGAAAGATGAATGCAACCAGTCTTATTGGAGTTATGGTGTTGTATGAAAAAGAAGTTCCCATGGCGTCTTCATATGTAATAGAAGAGTAGGTAATCTGAATGTAATTGCAAATTCTCCAAGTCAGACATCATATGGTGACTGACTCTAGAGTCTGGATACCAACTACTAATACTGTACAGTGTGATTAAATTTGCCACATATTTAACTCCCTGAAAAAGGATTTGACTTCTTGCCTGAAGTAAAATTAGTATGTTTGAAGTTGTTTTTCTGTCGATTAGTACAAAAATATTTTTCTTTATGATTTTCATTATGAGAGGCCACATTTGCAGTGATAGGAAAATTATCAAACAATAACCTAGTGTGTTCCATGCGAATCTCATGGTTCATGAGAAGTGCTTGGACATCATCAAATGTGAAATCATTATAGTAGTTACTAAGGACTCAAATCTGGACCCAACCCACTAAGTACATATTGGATCAGCTCCAAGTCTAAGATAGTTTCATAAATAACAGCTAAGTTGTCACATATGAGCCTAGCTTTTCGAATATAATCAGCCATACCTTGGCTTCCCTTCTTGAGATGAGAAAGCTCAAACCTGAGTTGCATTGATCAGGCTTGAGGTCTTGATGCAAATAGTTGAGTAAGAGTATCCCAGGTTGCTTTAGATGTTTTACAACCAATAACTTGGGCCAATACGCCTTCAGTAAGTGATGAGAGAACCCAACTAAGCAACAACCGGTCTTGTTGTTCCCATAAAACAAAATCAACATTCAGGGTCTGTTCTCCCTCCTTGAAGATAAATTTGGATGGACACGGTATGGAACCATCAACATACCCCATCACGCAGAATCCCTTCAATGTGGGCAAAAATTGAGATCGCCATAACAAGAAATTCATTCGGTCAAGTTTTACAAAAATCAAATGAGATATTGTGGCAGGTAAGTTTAAGTTAGTCACAGAAACAGTATCATCCAAAGAACTTGAATCGGAATGAGTTAAAAGGAGGAGTAAATGAGGACACGATCAATCAAAGTTCTTCATCAAAACTCTGATACCATAAAGAAACAGAGTAGAATTAAGTTCTCTCATTCAACCAACGAGAGAAGAATACTCTTTTATATTACAGTTGTAAGTTATGTACCACCTAGGTTTTTTGTTTCAGTTGTATTACAATAATTCCCAAATCCCAAGGATCCAATGATGTTTTATACGGATTCAAACCCTCAAGTAACCTTTCATTGAATGGTACAAGCTCTACAATTTGTTTGGCTAGCTTGTTCTTAGTTGAGATTGTCGTGCACTCAGCCAGTAGATCAAGAACCCGAACCAAGAGGTATTCACTAATCACATCCTTAGGGTTAATGTTTGGGATGGATATTCTTGGATGGGCTCAGGAAATCAACCTGATCAGCGGAAATCTCTACAAGAAAAGAAAGAAGTTACAACATGCTGAGAGATGGTGGGAGGGAAGTTCTAATGAGAGGAAGCCCAAATGTTTGGATTTTATTGTTTTTTCTCATGTAGTGGACAATTCAAGTGGTCGGACCATCGTTAACAAATAAATCCCATTAAGTCCATGTTAAGTCAATAAATCCATGTCTTTATTTTTCATTTGTAGGTACACACTTCGGTGAACGGGTTCGCATATGCGATTTCAAATAAATCAGAGAAGAACTTAATCATGTGATTCATCACACAATACTTTTAGGCTGCGTTTGCTATCGGTGTAAATGCAAATCGGCATTAAACTTCATTCTTGGTTCATATTTTCATAGCTTTGTTTTCAATGTAAAGTTTATATGGAAAATCGATGTAAAACCTTCCCGTCAATTGACTTTTCCATCAATAATCGATTATCACATCAAAAAAAGCTCCAACAGTCCATTAAAATTTTAAATCCATCTATTGAGTTTTACATCGATGAATTTTCCACTTAGTCCTTATTCGTTTACAACTTTACAAGTTACTCGGATAAGTGCACTTACTCAGGTAAGTGTTATCCAAATCAAGGTTTTCAAAATCAGATCGGACCGGAAAAATTGGGAACCGGTTAGGTGACCAGTTCTATTTTTCCCAAAAACTGGATTCCCCCCAAAACAGTTGATTTTGGTCAGTGAACCACTGAACCGAGTGATTAACCGTTCGAATGGTTTTGACCATTTTTTTATTTTCTTGTCAGAACGGGCTGAGTGTTCGGTTTGAACAGTCGGACCGTTCGACCTGGTAATTGGACCCCTGACCGGTTCAGTCACCAGGCCAGTTTTAAAAACCATGACCCAAACATTTACCTAGGTATATTCATTATCAATTTTCTTTTTATTTCTAGGATTCCTAGGTAAGTAACATAATTACATTTTTACCCACAAAAAGTTAGTATTAAAATTGGCAAAATGGTGCCATTATGTTTTACAAAAGTTTCTCCTAAGTGATAAAGTTACTTACCCACTTAGGAGATGGATAAGTTTTACCCGAGAAAGTAAAGGTGATTTCATCATGGAGTCCACTACTTAATGCAAAAAGAACATGAAAAGTTGGTCAATGGGAAACAGATACACATTGACCAACTTTCCCATGTTACTGATAAACGAATGAAGCCTTACAATCTCATTGGTTGATGGCGATGCTTTTACTAAGACCAGCTTCAGTACTCATAAGATAATTTTCACATCGTTCACACAACCTTTTACATTCGTGCATCGGAAATATCTTAATAGTTGTATGTTTTTTTTTTCATGAGAAGATATTCCTAATGCAAGGCTGCAAGAAAATTGTACATATGGTGTGAACTCGGACTTGTGAGGACCAAATTCGGTTTTGCCTTTGCCATTTTAAGAATGGGGAAGAGTATTGTACCATGTTTGATGATTCCATCAATTAATCAATAATGAGAATGGAAAATGGGTAATGGGGATTTGCCCTTTCATATCAGTACCAATTAATAATGAAAATTGATTAAGGCATTTAAATAAATTTAAAAGTAATAACAATAACATTTTTTTATCGGGTTGGAGTACGTCCAAATTCAATCTGATTATTAATCAGATTCCACTAAACCCACCCGACTCGGTCTATTAACATATTGTGTGCTATGCATCCCAGACCAATTATTAATTCAATTTCGGATAGGGTTGCGGGCTACCTCATAGAAATGTCATGAAGCTATGTTTGGTAAAAGACCCGAATATCCCAAAACAACAATTAATAATAATTAAATAGAGTAAAAGAAGTTGATTTTATTGTTCTAAGAGTAGTAAATGTTGTTGATGATGATGATGATGATGATGATAATGATGTGTGAGATAAAATTAGATACATATTCAAATATATAATATATATGGGCATTTTGATCATTTTTATTGTATACCGTAATATGGATTAATGGTATTGGATCAGATTGTCTATTTCTAGAAGTTCAGGATATTCAAGTGTTGCATTTGAAAGTTTAAGGGTACCTATTTATCATTACCCCATTACCCCCAAAGTATAAAGTATCTATCTTTAAAAAAAAAAAAATCAAAGCATCAAATATGCTAGTTTAAGATAAAATAATGAAGGAATAATTCATAAAACTCGTCAATCAAATAGATATCCATGTATATCTTTATACATTCAAATGTATACTCAATTATTTCACATTATTGAAATTGAGAAAAGTTCATTCTCTCAAGACTCTAACAAGAGAGAATCTTATATAGCTCCATAAAGTAGTGTTTTTGAATCATCATTGACCTAGACGGTCAGACCATTCAACTTGGGAACCATCTAGGCAACCAGTTCCGTTTCACCTCAAACTCAGTCCTTGGCCAAATACCATTGATTTGGTCAATGACTCATTGATCTAGATGATTGACTTGTTGACTCGTTCAATGGTTTGGGGCCATTTTTTATTTTTTAAATTAGAACATGACATCTGTTCAAATTGGATAGTCAAACCGTTGACCCAATTGGTGATTATTACGGTTCCGATGTCGAGTCATTTTTAAAACCTTTCCATAAAGTTAAGATCAAGATGGAGGAAGAAAATGAAGGCCTTGCATCTTGATTTATATGAAAACTATGATATTGCATAACAAATTTTGGTAATGCAATGATATAGTTGCAACATTACTCTTGTTTAATACCATAATGAGAAGTTAATTGTAGAGCATTTTTACTGTTCAAAAATATATTTCCCAATCCCAATACCAATAAAGCACTATAATACCATAAAGTTTGCACTTTCAAGCTGTTATTGTTACACCCCAAGAGCATTGTACAGAAGGTACAACAACAAAATACCCAATATGTGCAACATTTATAGGATGTAATGTTGTCATGTTATTGATATTGCAAAACATGTTTATCTTAATACCCAATATGTGTAACATTTATAGGATGTAGTGTTGTCTTGTTATTGATATTGCAAAACATGTTTATCTTAAAGTTTGTATAAAAAGATTTGACTATGATGTTAGCAAGACATGATACCGAAAAATTAATAAGCAATCAACCAACGTCATAAAATGGTAACCAATTAGGTGAGTTTTTATCAAAATTCAATCGAGGGGTTTGATTGGTCAGTCTTTTCAATATTATAGATTTTTTCCTAGAAAAAAAGACTTTCTACTTGAATCATTTCGGTGGTAGGGGTGTAAGAATTTTATGCAACATTTGACCTAGGCTAGGCCCATCCAATTTTTTTGCTAATGATCCAAACCCAAACTTGTCTTAATTGCAGCACTCTTAGGTGATGTTCACCAATCACCAACATGAATGGTTTTGTTTTTTCAAAATAAAACCAAAGCTAGTAGTACTTAAATAGACTAAGCGTGTGTTTGAAACCATGGGTGTTTATTGAACAAGTGTTGTCACATATGTGCCACTACAGCATTTTCCCAATATGTGGATTCATACACATAACGATTCAATAAAACAGGCCTTGGTTTATGTGTGCACCTACCATTGGGAGAAGCTTCATTTTAGCGCTTCCCCCAACGTGTAGGCATTTATTCATTGTTTTGCTGATGTGGTGCCTAATGACGCCTAAGTGTTAATAAATGAATTCATTATTATTTTTCTTAGTTTTACAAATAAATCAAATATAAATGTTTAATAAATAAATGCCCACGGCTTCAAATACATACTAAGTCTCTCAAGAACTACCGGCAACAACAAAACACTGCCATAATTAGGGACTAAGAAATAAGGGTAGTACTAACCTTTTGGTTTTGCAATTTATTAAAGAGAGTGACTTTGGTCTCTACTCACATGGAAGATGATAAGAGTGGCCTCTATGGCTCCAAAACAAGTCCAACAGGGAAAAGGGAGAGGATAAGTAATTGGAACAAAGGAATTCTTCTTTCAATTCAACTTAACCTCTATTACAAATTTGGCTTATCATATATAGCCAAGTAAGGAAGATACAATTTTCCCAAAACAAAACACAGGGGTAGCTATACTGATTAGATGCTTCAAAGCAAGGTTTTTAAAACTAATTCGGAGAATGAATTAATCAAGGGAAAAAATAAAAAAAAAATAAAAAATAAAAAACAATCAAAATCGTTCAAACAGTTAACCATCCGGTTCAGCGGTTTACCGATCAAAATCAACGATTTTTAAAAGAAATCCGATTTTAAGAAAAAAGGAAACCGATAACCTAACTGATTCCCGGTTTTCGGGTCCGGTCCAATTTTTAAAAAAATCAATCACGCGATCTGATTGATAGAATTCAATGGTTGTTCGACGTGACCTTCGCGGCCAAGGGTTGGGAGACAATTTCAGCACTCTGACAATACTAAGACCACACTTGCAGGCAGGGCCCACTAACAATTTTAACATTACTTTTCATGGACCATAGTTACTAACTTACAATCTTCTAATCATACAATCATGTATGATTTTAAAGGGTATGTCCTTCTCGGCCTTTTGGCTATGATGAAAAAAAAAAAAAAAAAGATGACAGTTTTTATGGAATATGTATTCTCCAATTTGAGTTCCAAAAACAAATTGATTCTTAAAACATTAACACAATAAACATGTTATGGATTATGTGTGTTCTTTGCTTCCAATGTTGAAACCAAAGGCATGTTCTTAATTGATTTTCTGGTTTAAAAAGTACATGCTTTTATGCTTTTATCTGGAGATTGATATCATGTTTCATAGATCACCTAGCTATTATCTGTATTTTCAAAAATTTTTCTGATGTGGTGGTTTTAGAAACAAATGTTAGGACTAACGAGGGGATTCACACTTGAGGACTGTGAAAGTCGCCTCAAAGATGTATGGGTATGAAGTAACTAAGTGGATTTCTATGAAATATTTGGTCACTACCCCCTATGGCTTCATCATATGTAAGGCTCAGATTAGGAAGGATGCAAATACAAATATGTATAGTAATGAAAATGCAAGGTTTAGAAATACTATATATAATGGTTTGCATTGTATATATGTGTATTTGCACTCGTCCCAAATTGAGCATAGATGAATTTAGGGGTTTAGAAGGAAAGGGGAGATTGAAGCACCTTTCCAATGGAGAAATTAGAAATACTTGGCTCTTACCTAGTTGGAAGACATACATCCCACCAAGCTATTTTACATACTAACTTTCAGGTTTAGAGTTTAGATTTTAGGGTTTAAAGTTTAAGGTTTGGATTTATGGTTCAGATTTAAAAATCAAGTGGTGGTTCAATATACATTGTCCCCTTCCAATCTCCTAATTTGACCTAGGATTTAGTGGTTCTTTGGAAGACTAATAGATGTACTTTGCAATTTGAACCCATGATCGAACCCCGTCATTGAAGCAGGAAAACAAGGAATCCAAGGCCTTTCTAATTTAATGCCTATTTTCAAAACATTTGCTATTTAGGATGTGTTTGGCTGCAGTGCAATTTTATTTGCACTAATACAATGCGTGGGAATGCAAATTAAAAGAATGTAAGTTCTGCTTCAGGTCTTAATTTACTTCATTAATACTGTAAATCTGCAATCAAATAAAATAAGGTAAAATTTGAAAATAAGAATACATCAGATCTTGCATACACTATCATTGTTTTGCATCAGTGCAAATTTATTTGGACTACAACCAAACGCAGCATTAAGAATTTAGTTTACTATTGAAAAGCAACAATGTGGTTGTGAGTCTCGCAACAAAGAGAGATTACAATTTCTTCAAGTTTTGGGAGTTTTCTGCGTGATGAAGGAAATGTTACATATATATTTTACAACCTTGCAGTTTTTTCATCCTTTTTCCAAAAGAATATTTCAGGACCACTGGGTTCGTGGTCAGAATCAGAATTGAAATTCACTGGAATTGAAATCGAAATTGTCTTTTTCCCCTACTGGTTTGGTTCAGATGACAATTGAAATCAGATTCCATAAGATGTGTATGACTCCCGATGAGAACTTGGATAATAAACAGGGTTTGGAGTTTTTTATATCATTGGTCTTTTCTTGGTCGACTGAAATGAGATTCTCATTCCAAAGAGGGGTCAGAATCCCATTCTGTCCAACCAAATGGTTGGAATTCCAAACCCCTATTTCAGTGAACCAAAGCAGACCATTCTTTGTCCCTGGACATAGGGGTATCAATTGACTGATTTTGGATTGGATCCCATCTGAACCAAAATCAATTAGGATAGATTGGATGAACTAACAAGACATATTGAATTGGACCAATCTAGACTTAGTGGTCCAAAATATTTATTGGATTGGATTGGACCTGGTTCATCTGTAATGAATTTATATTGGATTGGATTGGATTGAGCCAATATCTGGCCCCTTCATAGAAGATAAGAATATAGGTGTCAATGGACTAGGTATGGGTTAGAATTAATAGAACAGATTGGATGGTCCAGACATTGATTTGGACAAATCCAAAATGGTCCAAAATATTCATTGGATTGGATTGGACTTGGTCCATTTGTTATAGACTCACATTGCACTGAATCTGATTGGACCAAATCCAGTCCCATTGACACCCCTACCTGGACACAAACTATACAAACAACATAAATATTGTTCTTCTACAACCTTCTTCACTTTTTCTTAGTCAATGAGATTCGTCAAAGTTGTGGCAATTTTTTTGGGTATTGAATCACTCGCCTTTGCTCCCATAGGGGCCATATTTCAATTTTACATAGTATAATACAATACTTTTTCTAGCAACATTAATAATTCTTCTCAAAGGTGGGGAGAACCGATAGTAAGACTCAAAAATCGCATCTGGCTTGGACTAACTATCCAATTTACATGCCAATCGAACCACCACTCAATTGGTGAAGGTGTGGCATTTGAGCCAATAAATACTCCCCACCATCTTGTCATAAGAAATGGACAAGGAAAAAGAAGGAACAAACATGAAAACAATATTACCACCCCATTGCACTCTGCATGCCTAAGATTGCTTTTCTAAAAAGCATGAGCATTTGTGTGCAACTAACAAGGTGGTCTGTCGTGCTCCCATGTTCCTACGTGTTCATAACGTGTTAGGACTTGAGACAAAAACAGCATAGTTTGGATGAACTGCACACAGAATGACACAAGTCTCCATCACTAACTACAAAGGCAAAGCATCTAAAAAGCAGTATTAGGGGACAAATAATAACTTGCTTGATTAGGTAAACTTAAAGCTTATATTAATTTACCTTCCAGATGTTCGAATAATTAACACAGAAATATAGAAATAGAATTAAGAATTTTATCCTTTCATAAACTAAACCTAACCAGATCTGTGGAGCCAATAGTAGTGATTATCGTACACAGATGACAAAAACCTAACCACACAAGCTCCCTTACTTTAATCAATCCTTACCAAACAAGGGATTTATTAAATTTCACAGTGAGAGAGATGGGGTTTTTAATCTCGTAAAGATGTATCCATGTGCAATCAACTTTATGAGCAACTACCTTTCGGGAGATGGCAGTGACAATACTCAGCAGTCAGCACCACGGCGGACAGATAAAGTTGGTAGGCCAAGCCTTTTAGTACAGCCGACCGACCAACTGTGACAAAGTTAGGGCCGGATTTCGATTTCATCCATCCACCATTCTAATTCCCCCTGCATTTTCATATCCAAATCGAGTTTTATATTATTAATTATGGGTAAATTATAGATTATTATCCTGTATTTTTGGGATAGTGGCAGTTACCCTTTGAACTTTCAGATTTCCATAAAGACCCTTTTCATTAGCTTTCCATCAATTAATTTTGAAAAAGATTTTTATGTAAGTGTTTAAACATTTTATCTTCAAACTGTCTTTTTTTCAGCAATTATCTAAAAGAAGTGTTGGGGTTCAGTTTAGTTTTTTTTTTTTTTTCTTTCAATTTTCATTTGTTATTGGTTTAGTTGATATTAATTGTATTGTATTGCAATCACGGTTCAAAGTATCTATACGTCTTTGTGTATCGATACTTTAAATCATGCACATTTTTGTATTTTTTTAAGTTTTTTTTTTTCGAAATTTGGTTAACTTTTTTTTTGTGTTTTTTTTTAAATTTTTTTAATATAAAAAAGGGTTCCTGAAAACACCTGTAAATAGGTGTATCAGTCCCTTAATGTTACATCAGGGTGTATTATATTGATATTTTGAATTTTAGTTGCAACTCCAGATTTTTATAGAAGTGTCTCGGTTTTTTTATGCAATTTCTATTTTGTAGAAATTTCTGAAGTGGGTATTTTGGTAGATTAATTTCTTCCATCACTCACCTTAACGGAGAAGGGGTCTTTATTGAAACCTAAAAGTTCAAAACGGTATTTATAGCAAATGAAAATTCAGGAAATACAGGTTAATTAATAAGTTGTAATTTACCCATTAACTAATCCTGCTATTTTTAATTTCCCACCTCCCAATCGGAATTTTCTCCCCAGACCCGTTTCTATGACAGCCTGATACTACTCTATCCTGTATTGCGACTCATAATTGGGTCCATTTCCTCCTTAATTAAGTCGTAAAGCTTCTTTTTCTTTTTTTTTTTTCTATTTTGTAAAAAAAGAAAAGAAGAAAGAAAAAAAGATAAAGGTTAGTGGAATCCTTAATGGCATACACATGAACAAGAACAACCAGTCCAAACGTGTTTGATAAAAATGTATAGTTTAATGGCGACAGACAAAGGCGATCCATTGAGTTGAGACTAAAGCTAAGTGGCTCCCAAGTATTTGTGTACATTGCGTGCCTGTAATGAGCCCACCGGCCACCGCCACGAGGGGTGGTGGAGCGGAGTATCTGGTTTCTGTCTACATCTTCCAGATTCTGCTTTTTGAAAATCTAATATCGTACGTACGAGTCAAAACTGCTTTTCAATTCTTGCTTCTCTAATAAAACTGAAAATGCAGTGGAAAGTATGAATTCAGTCCTTTCCTGCACCTTTCAAGAAAGAAGAAAAAAGAAAAAGCAGAATGATCTGTGGTTGTATATCAAAGTGCCACTATATATTAGTGGCACTGCGTGTAACCCACATATCTCGTCGATGAGCGACCAAAGTAATAAAGATTAAAGGAGCTCATGCAGTGTGTTGGCTGCTGATGATAGGGATCTGGCCTATGGCCCATGGGAGAGATTCTCTTATTAAGGGTTGATAACTGATACGTGCTCTCAACAATCTCTGCTCGGCCTTCCTTAACTATAGACTTTAATTTCCGGGTTTAATTGGGCCGGCAGTCTTGTAGGATGGGCCCCAGCAGGGTCCCCCTACATAACATGGTTGCACTGTTCGCCTCATTTGTTGTGGTGGTTTGGGTCCACCCTTTCTGAGAAAAGCCAATAAAGAGAAAAATGCCAAGGAATATAACGAATCAAGACCCCTGTACCTAGGAAGATTGCTTCTCCAAGAGGTTTAGACTTTGAAGAGTGCTTTAATGTTGTCAAAGGGTGAATTCATCATCCAAAATCCATCTGATCAATGTGTACGTCGGGATGGGGGAATTTATCACGAGTGAATACGCTAGTATTTTATACACATAGGGCCCACATAGGACCTATACTTTATATGTATAAAACACTGGTGTGTTCACACAATAGATTGTCCTGCGAGTTGTGCATGACTTTGTCTCTATCCAATGTAGACTCCATCAATATCATCAAGTATAGGGGATGAATATAAATGGTAAATTAATTAGTTTAAAAGTCCATTAAATTGAGGAAAAAATTTGGCTGTCGACATCAACAGCCTGTGATGTCCACAGAGCTCTCCCTACATGACACATTAGTCCATACAAACTCCAAACCTCTATGTAAGTTGTAAGTTTGTAATTGTATTATTACAGTAATAGTGTCGGAGGCATGGTTGTATAAACCAACGTGTCACAAAGAGGAGAGCCCATGGACAGCATAGGCAGTCGAATGCGGAGGAATAAAGCTCTCTCCTGAACCTGTGCTCAACAAGAAGATTTATATAAATTTATGTAAGAACTTCCTAATTGAGTCAAGTAGGGAGTTTTCTTATACATTAATCATACTTATACCACTTAAATGCATGATAACGCCAATCTTATGTTTCCATCAACTAAGAATACCCTTGGGAAGTTGGGATTGGCTATTTATTCAAGGGGTAACTTGAGTTCAGTCCATGATGCAGCTCAGGTTGTGAAGCACTCTGAGAACTGCTAGATTATCCTGCAGGTATGGTTAGCACAAGAAAACTACACGAACAGAGATAATGGAAGAAAGAAGCCAAGAAAGAAAGAAGGGAATGAGAGAATGTAGATGTATAATTTATGTCCCCATTCAACTTAGTACAAGAGCTTTATAACAGCTCATCCAATCGCCAGTTCAACTAACTACCAGCTCATTCATGCCAACTAATATAACAAACATAATTGTCTAACATCCCAACTAATATAACAAACATAACTGCCAACTCACTCATGCCAACTAATATAACAAACATAATTGTCTAACATCCCAACTAATATAACAAACATAACTGTCAGCTCACTCATGCTAACTAATATAACAAACATAACTGTCTAACATCCCAACTAATATAACAAATATAACTACCAACAGAATTTCCTGCCACTTTCTATGCTACATCAAATCCTCCCCCTTAAGAACCTTTGTCCTCAAAGGTCAAAACCAGGATACTTCTTGTAGAGATCATAATAGAACTCCCAAGTGGTAGCTTTAGGAGGGCAATTCTGCCATTTGACCAGGACCTTTGCAGCAGCCCCCTTCCCCTGCTTGACCATCTGACGATCAAGAATAGCTTCAGGGACTTTTGGGGCATTGGAATGAACCCTGAAAGGAGACAAATCAGAAGCAGCAACAGCCGAATAATCCTTCTTCAGTTGGGATACATGAAACACATTATGAATCTGAGCTCCAGCAGGCAATTCGAGCTTGTAAGCAACAAACCTATCTTGTCAAGGATTTTATAGGGGCCATAATACTTGGGACTGAGTTTATGATTCAAGCGATCAGCAACGGTGATTTGGCGATATGGTTGCAACTTAAGGAATACCATATCCCCAATATTGAAGCTCCTTTCACTCCGGTGTCGGTTTGCCAATTGTGCCATCCTATTTGAGCTTTCTGCAGATGAAATTTAAGAGATTTCATCATGTTCTCTCGCTAGAGGAGATTGCGATCAACCTCAACACTTTTAGACTCCCCTGGCAAATAAGGCCGATGTAGAGGAGGGGGCTGCCCGTATAAGATCTCATATGGAGTCGAACCATCAGGAAAGTGGTATTATACCACCACTCAGCAAGAGGAAGCCACTTACTACATGAAGCAGACTGATCATGACACATACAACGAAAATATGTTTCGAGATAGTGATTGGCAACTTCCGTTTGGCCGTCCGTTTGAGGATGATATGCCGAGGAATGGAGTAATTCAACACCTTGCAATTTAAACAACTCAGTCCAAACTTCAGAGAGGAACACTGGATCCCTATCAGAGACAATGGCATTCGACAACCCATGGAGCTTAAAGACCTCATTAAGATAAAGTTGAGCTACCTGTAGGGTTGTATATGGATGTTGTAAAGCCATAAAGTGGGCAGCTTTGCTTAAGCGATCAACTACCACAAAAATAACATCATTCCCAAAAGAAGTAGGCAACCCCTCAATAAAGTCCATCGATATTGCATACCAAACTTTATCAGGGATAGGTAAGGGCTGCAGTAGACCAGGATAGGCTGAGGAATCATATTTGCATGTTTGACATGTACTATAGGACCGGATGTACCGGTGGACATCCTTAGACATTCCCTTCCAATAAAACAGTGACTTAACCCTCTGCAATGTTGTTGTACGCCTAGAATGACCTCCAAATGGTGAATCATGCATCCATTTAAGAATAGACTGCTTAAGAGCAACAGAAGACCCCATGACCAATTTCCTTTTTCTGCGCAACTGGCCATTACTCCAAGTATAATGAGGGTGAGCTGTTGGATTTTGTTGAAGCTCAAGGATCAGTTTCTGCAAAGCTGAGTCAGTATGCCAACCCTACTACAACTGTTGATACAAGTCTGCATCTAGTGCACTCAAGGCCAATAACAAAAGCTTTGAAGATTGCAGCCTGGAAAGAGCATCTGCTACCTTATTTTCCTGCCCCTTTGTGTACTGAATTTCAAAGTCATAGCCCATCAGTTTTGCCATTATCTCCTGTTGTGCTAGAGTAGAAATTTTCTGCTCCAACAAATACTTGATGCTCTTCTGATCCATCCTTATAATAAAATGTCTATTCAGTAAGTATGTACTCCATTTTTGGACTGCAAACAAAACAACTAGCAACTCTCTTTCATATACTGATTTTGTTTGATGCAAATGATTGAGGGTGCGACTTATATAAGAAATAAGATGATTATCTTGCATAAGAACTGCACCAATACCCACACCTGAAGCATCAGTCTCAATGAAAAAAGTCTTGGAAAAATCAGGAAGACCTAGGACTGGGTAGAGCAGAGAGCGTCCTTCAATTGATCAAAAGCCACTTGGGCCTATTCATTCCATGAGAATTGATCTTTCTTGAGAAGATTAGTGAGAGGTTTAGCAATATGACCATAATGCTACACAAATATCCTATAATATCCTAATAATCCCAAGAATCCCTGCAGCTGTTTTAAGTTAGTAGGTGGGGGCCAATTCTGGACTGCTGAAATTTTAGTAGGTCAATAGCAACCCCCTGGGAAGAAATAAAGTGCCCCAAATACTCCACTTTAGAAGCAGCAAAGGAACATTTGCTTCTCTTGACATACAAAGAATATAGTGGCAGTAACTCAAAAACAACTTCCAAATGATGTAGATGAGTCTGTAAATCTGGACTATACACTAGAATATCATCAAAAAAGACTAAGACAAATTTTCTAAGATGTCGCTTAAAGACATGATTCATCAAATTCTGAAATGAAGATGGAGCATTTGTGAGGCCAAAGGGCATCACCAAAAATTCATAATGCCCATCATGTGTCTTAAAACTGTCTTGAATACATCTTCCTTATGCAATGAAAGTTGGTGGTAACCAGATCTTAAATCCAGATTAGTAAATACACTAGCACCAGATAGCTAATCCAAGAGATCATCCAAAAGTGGGATAGGGAACATATCATTCACAGTTCTATTGTTTAATTCCCTGTAATCTATACAAAGGCGCCATGAACCATCTTTCTTTCCCACTAGAACAATAGGAGAAACATAAGGACTTACACTAGGTTGTATAATACCTTTCTCCAACATTTCATTTACCAATTTCTCAATAATATTTTTTCGTAAATATGGGTACCTGTATGGCCTCTTATTGATAGGGAGAGCCCTAGGTTCAATTGGGATCTTGTGATCAAAACCTTCTCTGTAAGGGGGTAGGCCCATCGGTTCTTCAAATACAGCAGAGTACTTGTCCAAGAGCTTGCAAACTGCTTCAGGTATGGCTGCATTAATCAAAGTAATAGAGAACAGAGATTTAGCTATTGTTTTGCCATCACCTACTCTTCAATATTGTTGAGTAATATTGCATCAACATCCTCTTCAATATTGCATAGTTGCAACAAGGCTAATTGTCCTCCTTGCAGCAGTGATTTAGCTATTCTTTTGCCATTAGCTACTCTTAGTTTATTAGTGGTAGCTCCTCTGACAACATGCTTCTTCCCATCAACCCTAAATTCCATTCTCAATTGTTGGAAATCCCAAACTATAGGTCCTAAAGTTGACAACCACTGAATTCCCAGTACCACATCACAGAATCCTAGAAGTAAGACCATGCAATCTGGTGCAAAAGTGATGCCTTGTATCTGCCAACTAATTCATTTACAGACTGTTGCTATATACACTTTATTACCATCAGCTAATGATACAATCATTGGTTTAGTGGTCTCCACTTTACACCCCAACTTCTTCACAACTTGCTCATCCACAAAGTTATGTGCACTACCACTATCAATCAAGATTTGTAGAGGTCGTTTCTTGTGATACTCAATCACCCTCATAGTCTGAAAATGTGAGTGTCCTGTAATCGCATTCACCGATATGCAAAGCTCAATAGGGGGTTTTTCTTCCTTAAATTCTTTTGCAGTGTCATCTTCATCCTCATCATCATTTAGTTCCACAACATGTAGTTGGGTTCTCTTGTGTTTCAGTTGGTGTCCTGGTGTAAAGGGTTCATCACAGAACATACACAACCCTTTAGCTCTTCTATCAGCCATTTCCGCAGCTGAATACACCGTAGGTGGCTTGTCCAAGATAGGTGTTCACTGAATCTTGAGAGCAATAGATGGTGGGGTTTTAATAGTACATTATTTAGATGTCTGATTATTACTCATAGCCTTCGGATACACATTCTTGATTTGAGAAGTATACTTTGACTGCTTGGACTTTTGTGCAAATTCAAATAACTTTGCTAAGTTAGTAGCATGCTGAATAGTCGTGGGATGAAACATTCTCACATGCATCTGTGTTTCATATTCTAACCCGGTAATGAAGCAACTGATTTTATATTCTTCAGTCAATTCCACCCTGGTCAAGATGTTCTCAAACTGCTCCATATACTCAACAACATAGACTGATTGTTTGAGCGACATTAATTTTGACATCACATCATCAAAGGCAGGACCGAACCTACTCACGATGGCCTTAGCATAATCATCCCAATTCATGGGGTCATTAGTGAGTTTAGACTTCATCAAAGCGTGATGCCATTGCAGTGATTTACCTTTCAAATGGATCACTGCCAATTTGACTTTAACAACAGACGAAGTGTTATTCAAAGAGAAGAATTGGTCACATTTGTAAAGCCAATCCTTCACATGGTCTCCATTGAATTTTGGGGAATCTACCTTAGTAAGCCTCGTGGAGGAGGAATCAGAAAGAGAATTACCATCTCCACCCTTTCTTGGGTGTCCTCTCCCTGACGTCTCCCCTGTCTGCTCATGCCTTGCTTGCTGATTAACCAATGCCATTATCATATCCTTTAGCCCAACGATGGATTGATCCAATCGAGCATTAGTTTCATTCAACTTCCTTGCTAAAGCTGCCTCTACTTCTCAAATGGAGGTTTGTTGCCGTGTCGATTCAGCCATTATCCAAAATCAAAACAAGCTTTGATACCAATGATGCAGCTCGGGTTGTGAAGCACTCCGAGAACTGCTGGATTATCCTGCAGGTATGGTTAGCACAAGAAAACCACACGAACAGAGATAATGGAAGAAAGAAGCCAAGAAAGAAAGAAGGGAATGAGAGAATGTAAATGTATAATTTTTGTCCCCATTCAACTTAGTACAAGAGCTTTATAATGGCTCGTCCAACCGCCAGCTCATTCATGCCAACTAATATAGCAAACATAACTGCCAGTTCACTCATGCTAACTAATATAGCAAACATAACTATCTAACATCCCAACTAATATAACAAACATAACTGCCAGCGGAATTTCCCGCCACTTTCTATGCTACATCAATCCACCTCAGAATTTATAATGCGATTGAATAGTTCGGGTCAGTGTCAAGGGGGAAAGATTCCTAATTCATGAGGAACACTAGTAGAGGGTGGAGATAAATACATTTGAGAAATTAATTTATGAATTTTGAGATGGAGTAGACTATAAAAAGGCCTTTATTCAATTCTCTCTTCACACAAGCCCCCATCTATGTGAGAAAAATTTTACTCCTATGCAAGCATCCTTTATAACAGACTCAATTGATACATTCCTATATTGCATCGACCCTTGCACTCCAAATCCTCTGCTGGCCCAATTATATCATACCAATTCATTGAGTAGTTAGTGGATATAGAAATAACCATTAATACTTGAATTCTGGAAGATCTTTGACCATCACAACCTCCAATGAATTTTGATGAATATCACCTAAACTTTAATCGCTTGGCATAATATCATTGGATCAGTAAAGGATTTGGAGCCTATTTTGCAAAACAGGATTCATATAATTCTAAATAATCCTATCTAGATATGATCCATTTACAAACCTAGACCTCTCAAGAAAAAACCCTTATTGGAGGAGTTCAAATCAACCCCCACAAAATTCCCCCCAGAATGTCCCACAGCATATCCCCACCATATATTGGTAACATCTTCCAATGATGACTTCTTCATTTTTGGTGTATCATCGGGAGGTGTTCTCAATACACGATAGGGATATG
This sequence comes from Nelumbo lutea, assembly GCF_056320005.1. Classification (NCBI taxonomy): domain Eukaryota; kingdom Viridiplantae; phylum Streptophyta; class Magnoliopsida; order Proteales; family Nelumbonaceae; genus Nelumbo; species Nelumbo lutea. Next base: position 25,497,886 of record NC_142690.1, on the reverse strand, counting down.
CTGTGGGATGTTGTGGGGAGTTGATTTGATCTCTTATTGAAGGATGTTTGGATGTGATGGTAATATAAAAACCACTTTTCAGGATATTAGGCTCAGTTTCGAAAGAATATAAATACAAATATATATAAAATACAAGGTTTTATGCTCTGCATAATTTCTTTTTATATTCTTACCAAACTAAGCCCTAGGGCATATTTTCAATAAATCACAAACATAAACAGAAACTACCAACTCATTATACTGGAGACCTGGGATCAAATTTCATTACCGGGGTGGGGTGGTACAAGAAATGCTCCACATCTGTGGCGAAATTGGTATGAGGAGCACTTTGTGATGAACAAATTTGGATTATAAGGGTATGTGGGATGGGCTACCTGTTGGTTGTATAACCCATAAAAGAAAGGATAAAAAGAAACTATGGTGAGGAGAATAATACCCTTGTATATCATTTATGTATATTTTTCAAACACAGTTCTGCAGTTAATGATTTCATATTGAACACATCACTCAGTATAGTTCTTCTGGGTAGCCTCTGTTTGCCACAGCGCTTTCACAAAAGACGTGCAACACTTTAGTGTGGTTGCATGTCATTCTCCAACTATGAATTATCATTTATTTGATTTTCTGCTTGTTTCAATAAATTCATTGAAGATAATCCCAAAAATTTCTCCTATTTGTCTTTTATACGGTGTCCAATTGATCTCTAGCCATACACTCTATTGTCGCTTCTCCATGTTGTCCCACTGACGATCTATCAAAGTTGATCCTGAATGGATGGGAGGCTTCTGTCACACATGATGGTTTCTTTTCAATTGTTTATGTCTTTGGCCATTCCATCAAGGGATCAGATTGTTCTCACTTCTCAGCAAATTTCTCGAACATCTTGTGGGCGAGTGATGCTACAACCTTTGCAGGTTTTGGACCTGATCATGAAATACATAGCCAATAATGGAACTCATTTACACTTCGGCCCAATACCCAAGTCTAGTCTGGACCACCGCTTTTGCTTGAATGCCGTCGGGCTGGACCAAATGACCTCATGCCTAGTCTACCACTTAATGGGTTGAGTGTTTCACAACTGGGCCCTGCTTTATAAGTGTTTCGTTTCACTTGTTTTATCTGAAAAAGTGAAAAATCCAAAAAGAATTGAGATGTAGGCTGAACGATGGAGAATTGAGATGTAGGCTGAACGATGGAGAATTTGGCTTATTATTATAATATACTAGTAATGAAGTACGGAGAAGTTAATTTATGATTTCTATCATGGTTTTCAAAATTGAATCGGATCAGATGGTCGGACTAGAAAAATCAAGAATTGATGAAACTGGAATTTTGTCAAAAACGTTGATTTGGTTAGCAAACCACTGACCGGGTGGTTAAATCGTTTAATGATTTTGACTGTTTTTTATTTTTTTATCAGAATGGGTCGTCTGTTCGGTTTGAACGGTCGGACCATTCGACTTGAGAACCAGACCCCTGACCGGTTCATTGTCCAATTTGGTTTTAAAAACCTTGATTTCAATTAACATTTTTTTATTACTGTTTATAAATTGCTATTTTTTTAAGGCAAAACACCACGCATCTATTTGGTATCAATGCCATTGCTCCAGAAAATGATGACACATCAGCACCACGTAAAAAAAACAGTGCTCCAAGAAACACTTGTTTGTTTGGAATCGTTTTCATAAAAATGGTGCTCCAAGCCACGCCTTGGAAATCGGAAAAGCATGGCTTGAAGCAACTCCAAATTTGACATTTTCTGGAGCTGCAATTCGTTGCTGCCAACAAGGACATGAGGTGGCAATGATAGGGACATGACATGGCACTGGATAATAACTATCAGTGCTGAAAATGTTTCTTGGAGCATTGGTATCAAACAGAAAACGGTGTTGTTTTTCCAGGAAATGCCCTACCTGGTAACATGTTTCCAAACAAAAAAAAAAAAAAAATTGAGACACCATTTTCTTAGAAAACAGTGCTTCCAACCCACACATCAACAGCACCATATGTAGCATTGATGCCAAACATATACCGTATTTCATTCAACTATGAAACTTGTATGAATGCAAAGCAATTGTCACAGTACCAAGCAAGAAAGCACAAAAACATTGTATGAAAACAGAGAAGTGGTAACAATCAAGCAAAAATATAAATCTCTAGAAAGAACAAAATACTCACAATGGATAAAGGACAAAATGAAGAAAGTTTTGCAATAGACAAATGGTGAGGCAGAATCACTAACAAAAGAGATAAATGAGTGTATCCCCAGCCACCGAAAGATGGATAAATATAATCGTGATTCGCCTTAAAACTTTAATAATCCGTAACTATAACTGCCAGAACTTTAACTACTAAACTGGAACTTTAATAGGCTAGAACCATAACCGTCGGAATTGTTATCGTCGAAACTGGAACCAACTAGAATTTTAACCACCCGGAAAATGTAATCGCTGGAATTGTTATCACCGAAAGTGGAACCAACTAGATCTTTAACCACTTGGAATTGAAATTGCCAGAATTGTTATCGTTGAAACTGGAACCAACTAGAATTTTAACCACCCGGAAAATGTATTCACTGGAATTGTTATCACCGAAAGTGGAACCAACTAGATCTTTAACCACTTGGAATTGAAATTGCCAGAATTGTTATCGACAAAAGTGGAACCAACTCGAACTTTAACCACTCGGAACTGAAACTTCTGAAATTGTTATTGCCGAAACTTGAACGTTAACCACCTAGAGATTTAATTGCTGAATTTGTTATCGTTGGAACTGGATCCACCTAGAACTTTAACCATCCGGAACTGTAAGTGCCAATGGAATAAAATAAGGGAACATTTACTGGCGGTGAAAATCAAAGTAGCGATTAAAGCCACCACCCAACACTCCACCTCCTGTAAATTCCTGCAAAAAAGAACAAAAGAAAAAAAAAGAAAAAGAAAAAGAAAAAAGAGAAGAAGTGAAAGAGAATTGAGGATTGGACTTAGTTAATCAAGAAGAAGAAATAGAAATGAGGGAAAGGGAGAAGGGAAGAAGAAAACAAAGAAAAAAGGGAGAGAGAGAGAGAGAAGAAGAGCCCAGGGACAACCCTAAGTTGAAGACTTTCTTAGATAAGAGAGAGGGAACCTCTGGATCCCTAGAGATGGACTCTTACGAGAAGGAGGAGACTCTCTAGATAAGAGAGAGACCCATATGTCAAACCCGTAAATTAACATAAATTGACCTTTATATATGTCAAATCCATACAGTCTACGGGTCCATACAAATTGACCCTTATAATAATTTATTTTAGTATTTAATTTAAATTTTTTGTTATATAGTAATAATATTAACTAAATTTGTAATTATTTAAATATTTACTTAAAATATTTTTTTCTAACCAAATATAATTATTATATAATAGATTTATTAATTTATATTTTGCATTTATAAATAAACATTAATGATTTAAGGTTTAATTACTCTATTCAGTAATTATTATTGACCCACTTCGAATAAACATTAATGGTATTATTAAGATTGTTAATTAAGGTTTAATTACATTTATCTTTGAGCAGGTACAACCGTACAAATTATAATTTTGTTATGATGATATGGGGCCCACCATTCAAAGTTGCACCATTGTTTTCTCAAACAATGGTCATTACGAAACTCGACCATTGCTCAACCACCGCTGAGTGCGGTACTTGACCACCAGCGCCATAAACAACCTCGTCTGACCTTCTTGGTCACCGGCCGACTAACGTAAATGATCGACGGTGGTCGTTTATGTCATCAGAGATGAAAAAATTGCAGTTTGATAAACTTGAAAGGGAAGGGAAAATGATAGTTTAGTTGTATGAAGAAGTGGTTGTGGATAAATACTGTAGTATTTTTTGTTGTATTTTAGGAATTGATTGAGAAGGAGAGTTTTCCACTTATTATGATATCTTTGAAATTTTGAATAGTTTACTTTTCATATGATTTTTGATGTAGGGTGATTTGACCCGACCTAATAATAGAAGGACACGTGGACACAATTTAACTGGCAAAACAACAACTCATCTCAATGTATCCAAGTCTGCGATAGACCGAGCTCGAATAATCGAACCACCTCGGGGCAGGTTCACCTCGGAATGAATCCTTTTCAGGGCACGATTGCATCAAGGTCACCCCGGTTACCAGTCACCTTGGCATTCGTAATAGGTCGGATCCAGGGGGCACCAGTTCGAGTAATATTGACCGACTTTCACTAGCTAACCCTGAAAATCTCATCACCAGATTCCACGTTTTACGGGATCACACTTTGTAATAGCTAGCCTTATCTCCTCCGACCGATTCGGACGGCAACGTATGCCTTATCGACTGGTGACATCACCTCTAATTAATCCGGTAACAGGCCACATCACGGCAAGAACCCCAAAACCACTCCAAAAAACCCGCGAGGACTCTAGTATATAAAGACCCCAACCCTTTGGGGGCAGAGGTACGCGCAATTACTGCTTACTAACTCTCTTGCTTTCTGATCACTTTCAGCTCACACATACTGACTTAAGCATCGGAGCGACCTCGCCGGGTAAGCACTCTCGGGTTCTTTGATTCTCTCTGTGCAGATCCGTCTAGTTCGTCGTCTGTTGGAAGCCGAGTCATCTCTAGCTAGGAGCAACCATATTGAGCAGCATCAAATTTTATTGAGAAATGATGTTGCCACGTGTTTGAATGGGGTTGTTGCATGAAGAATGACATGTCATAAAGAAGTCGATTTTTTTTTTCAAATCTCAATGTGCCACGTCACCTTAACAATTCAAGATCATCAAGAGAAATGCCAATTTGACGTTGAAGAAATCCCTCCTTTCCCAATTCCCGAAGCTAATCAAACATTTGAAAAATAAACATACTACTAAAATGAGATTTTCTTATCGATTTCATTTATTTGCTGATGTGGCATAAATGACACATCAGAAAAAACAAAAAAACTTGTGAAAATGCTCCAGTGCCAAATTACATTGCAATGTTACAATGGTGTGGTGAGAATTGGGATCTACTCCTCACAATGTCTCATAAGGACCTCACAGCCACATCCCACCCAATATTAGAAAGCCACATCCCACCCAATATTACAAACAAGTACGGGAGATGTTACCAGTATAAGACTAGGACATGCCGTAAAATAGGTGTGAGGCGCGCTCTGTAGCAGATGCGGGCATGACGAGCAATTCCCGTCTCTCTGCCCACTGCACTCTTGCGCAACCAGGCTCAAATGACAATCTGTCTTCTAATGCTTTTGTTTGGGACTGGGGGATAACGAAAAGTAATATCAAAAATTTCAAAACTGATGGCCACTACGTGGAAAGCAAACAAGTTGATGAAAGAGGTTGTGTTCCTTAAAGTACATGGCAATGAATAAATATAAAATTAAAAACAAAACAAATAGAAAGTTTTGCCTTCTTTAATTTTTCTTCTTCTTCTTTTACTTCTTTTCGACAAAGGTGGCCAAAATGAAAAGACAAAAAAAGTTTGCTTTGAGTTGTAAAGAATTGGCTGCTATTGCTCATCTCAGTCCCACTTTGGGGCTTCCTAGTAGAACAAGAATAAGCACCATTGTTACAATAAGCTACACCGTAAATCAGTGTTTTAAAGATACGACTCATCATTTTTTGTCTTCACGTTGTGGGTTAATTGTTCGACCACATGGGTCAAATAGATCAACACATTATACAATAATATCTTTTAATAATTAAATAATAGATAAAATATACAAAAATAAAAGAAATTATAAAAAAAACTATAAAAGGAAAAAAGTTGGGCATATTTTAATATTATATATTAATTATATTGAATTATACAAATTATTATCAATGATAAAAATGACTATAAAAAGATAGAATAAAAATTAATGTTTAACTTGTGATCTGTTCATTATGTCATTGGATCTAATGGGTTAATGGTTCAATTGACTGCATAATTGATTATTGATTAAATCAACACTTTTTTGCCAATAATCGAATCAAGGGTGGAATAGACTCAGTAACGTGACCGGGTCATAGATTACAAAGTCTGACAATAAATCGATGACCGTTTAAAAACATAGCTGTAAAGAAGAATGAGGAGTTGAACATGCCATTTCCTTATTCTTTGTGTAGAAATGCCGATAAACAACGAACAATTTTCTTCACCCTAGAAAATGTCTTTTATTGTGCCCTAACATTTCAATAGTGCAAAAAATGCAAGAGTTGCTCTATTTTTATAGCAGGAAAATATACTTAGAGTTGCATAAACAAATGTCTTCTTTTTTTTTAACCCTTTCCCCACATCTTGTTTAAAGCTTTTATATTACTAGGGAAACAATTTCCTTCATCATAGTCATCATCATCATCATCTAGCGGTGCAATTAGGGCATCGAAATTGGTAATTGATGTGCACCTCATCGTCATCTAAGCATTATTCCAACCATATAGTGTCAGCGGTCGAGCGCAGTATAATCAAATGCCCTTTTCAATCCCCCCAACTTGTCATAGATCACTTCCTATATAGATGTTGTAGATGATTTTCTTTTGCATGTGATCAAACCATATTAGCATATCTTCTCTCATTTTACTACCTTTTGGAGCCATACTCAAGCTCCTTATTGACCTTTATTAATTTAAAATTTTCACTCATTTAACATTCACATTCCATATAATTCTGTCCATCATATGACATCATCAACCTCTCTTCTCAACAAAGTGAACTAAGCAACAATAATCTCTTAGTAAATAAAATAAATTATACACTGAATATTCATGGGAATATATAATAGTCAGCTTAAAATGCTATGAGGTTGACTTGATTTGAGTGCATATCATAAATTAAGGGAAATTTAGAAAGACCCCTATACTATGGGGTTAATGACGAAAACCCCATTGTACTTTTTTTTGCGACAAAGACCCCCCGTTACACAACCCCACTTCGTTAGTGTTCCGTTAGTTAATTTTGAAAAAGATTCTCATCTAATTATTTAAAGTTTTCTAAATGCTCAAATTACCCTTTTCTAATTGTTTAACACTTTTTAATTGCTTGTCTCATTAATTACATTCTTGCATTTGTGCACCTAGGTATTCTGAAACAATATTTATAGAATATAGAGGAGAGGAGCCCCTATGAACTTCCACGGTCAAACACATGCGAGAACTCAAAATCAAAGGTCTGATTCTCGAACGACTGGCTATGAAAGTGGAGAAAATTGTGTTGTGGAACACTAGTATTGCAGGAGTATTGTCGCCAAGTTTATCCAACTTGAAATCTCTAAGGATAATATTGCTATATGGGAATCGGTTTACTGGTTGTTGGATTTGAAATCTCTAAGTATATTGGTGATTTTCAAAATCTTTGCTTGTTGGATTTGTTGAGGAATGATTTTACTGGTGAAATTCCTTGGGCTTTGTTTAAGCCCTTGTCTATAGCAAACTGTATGAGCCTTGTTGGTTTTTGGTTTTTCTTTCAACAATCTTAGTGAAAGTTTTCTTGCCCAAATTTGTGTCCCTCCTAGCATGGCTTATCTATCTGTAAGAAGCAATTTCCTGTCTGTGGCTGAGAAGATTATATCTTGTCAAATTTTGGAAATTTTGGAGGTAGCAATTCATTCGTTGGGCCAATCCCTTTAGATGTCCTTGGGTTGAAGAATATTAGTTATCTCAATGCATCTTTTAACCAATTTCAGGAAAAGATCCCAAAGATTAGAATATGCAGTGATCGAGTAGATTTTTTTTATGTTTCGAGAAATGAATTAATTGGGCAAATACCTTCTAGCATTGCCAACTCCAAAACCTTAAGGATTTTAGGTGTAGGATTTAACAGGTTGAATGGGAGCATTCCCATGAAAATTGGAGAACTGAAGAGGCTTTCTGTCCTCAGGTTGGGTAGTAATATTGATGAGGATCAAAATTGACCACAAGGGTAAGGGTGGAAAATTGTTGGAGTAGGGTGTCACCTCGTCTTGAAGTGTCACATTGGCTCAACACCTTGTCTCGGCACCTCGACTGCTAAGAGAGACCTAGAACCATAAGAAATGTTAGAGGCCCTGGGCAATTCTAGGAGCATAGATTAAGATGGTTAAGTCAGTAACAACAAGAGAAAATAAGGTGAGCTGGAAAACTTAGTGAGATGAGGTGAGAACTCGTGTAGAGAGCTAGTGATCTCGTAAAGAAAGATGGAGAGCTCATATGGATAAGTTGGAGAGCTCATATGGGTGAGTTGGAAAGCTTGAAAGGGGAGTTAGTAAGCTCCATACGATGAGCTGGGGAGCTTGTAGGGAGAGTTGGTGAGCTCCAGGTGCTGAGGTGTTTGGCGTGCCTTGTTCATAGTAGCATACTACCATGTTTAGTTGTGTCCAAATGAATGGTGGACTCACATATTTATAGGAGAGGGGCTTCATTGTCTCTCACACATGGTTGGAGCTCAGCCCACTAGCCGCACCCTCAATTGACACATTGTGTGCACGTGATAGGCAATGGACTTACATGGAATGTGCTGGTATTGATGTTCTAATCAACTTGGCCACGTGTTACTTGTGCATGCTATGAGTTGGTATTACATCAGCTCGTCAAGACAAGGTCAACTTGCAGCTCGTTAGGACTAGGTTAGTTGGTACCTCATCAGGACAGGGTCAAGACTAGGTCAGCTCATCAATTGACAACTTTGCCCCCAACATGCTGCCACTTGGTGGTTTCTAACTGGTGGTTGGTTTTGGCCATATCAAATACCATTGACGAAATGATTCCATTCGAGCTTAGAAGCATTGAGTTGCTTCAAGTGCTGGACTTAAAGAACCTTCACCTTGTTGGCTGTAAGTTTTCCCCTGGTATGATGGTCGAACATATATATAACACATGCTCTTACATTATTAAATTTAAATGGAATGAAAAAACATTATTAAAAGTAAAACTTAGTGATTTGGCCACATCCTATTTTTATTTATTTTTGAATAAAAACAACAATCAAACGAATGTTTTAAAAACTGACATGGAGGCCAAACCGTTTTTGCCTCCAGGTCGTGGGTCATCGGTTCGACAAGTAGGGTCGAATGGTTTAGACCATGCCACATCACCTATATATTAAGTATGTATATATATATATATGTGTGTGTGTGTATAAATATATATTTTAGCAATAAATAATATATAAATATGTTTCAGATATGTTATATGTATTATATATGTTTTTTAATTTAGTTTTAATTTTTTTTTATAAAAATATTAAAAAATGCAATTTAAGACTAAAAAGGTTTTTTTTGTAAAAATAACAGAATAAAAGATACATAGATCTCAAAAAATTACCCAAAATAAAAAACCACCCCAATCAAACATTAAAATACAAAGTTATGCCTTCCAAAATTTTATAATGTACAACTTACGACCCAGTGGTCACTGGATTAAACAGAACAACAGTTGAACCGGCCGAATCTAACGGTTCTTGACAAAGTTAATGGTTTTCATCATCTACGGATCTTTACTGAACCGAATCCTGGCCGGATGATAATTAAAACGGCCGGGTCAACGGCGGATTGAAAGCATTGGACTAAACGCTAAACCAAATCAATCCCATAAAAAATTTCGAATGAATCGTGCAAGTAAAGGCATAATTTTGAAATTTTTTGTCCATGTGAGTTGATGGGACTGATGGAGAGATATTCCTACTAGACGGTGGGATGGAGATATGTGGTTTTTGTGAGGTGGACTGTGTGAGGAGCAAATTTCGGTTCTATTATTGGCTCCACATTTCGGCGCGTCCTGCGACCGCTGTAACCTGTTATTCTGTGGACTCCAGTCTTAATTACTTGTAGTAGTTTAATTAAAAATGAAAAGAGAAATGATTGCGAGTATGGTACCGAAAAGGCATGGTACATAATAAATAACAGTCAGCCACCACCAACATCCAATTCACGTGGGTTTCTGAGGTACCGTATTCTTCGGTACCATTTAAATTGCCAACTGGAGTGTCAGTGATCGTCAAATTCCACCGCCAATAATGTGACACGTAGGATTCATGGCACTTTACATGCCAACCCATCTCCTATAAAGCTCAAAAACCGAGGGACAAGCCTGAAAAAGCGGGAATCGACTCCGACTCGAACTCCAACTCCAGTGTCACTCTCCGGCGATATAAGTAACGACTCTGCTTTTACCGGGAATTCACATTTCCGGAGGACGGAAAGTCAAAAAGCAAAAAGGCTCTGGCTACTGGCGACTAGCGACGACTCTCTTTCTGCCTTTCTTTTTAGGGTTCGACTCTCGAGATCCTCTGGTCTCGGTGGCTATATATAGGTTGGGGGAGCGATCTCTGAGGAAAACGAGGCAGGGAAGAGAGAGAGACAGGTAGAGAAACGATCGACGCACGTCACACCAATAGCATTTTTAGGTTCTCTTGTCGGAACTTCAAGGGAACTGATCTTTCTGGTTCGTTTTCCTCCGCGTTTGAAAATCGGTTTACCGCCCTACTCTTACTGGTCGTTTTCGACAGTTAGGAAGATATTAATCCTGTTTTCTTTCTTATGACGCTAGACTTTTCGTTCGGATTGTTTCATGAACGAAAAGTATCAGATATTCCGACGAATTTGAACCGCATTTGGTTTGTTCTTCAGTTCGTCGAGAGATAATCTTCTGAAGCCTCTGGGATTTTAGTTTATCGTTTCAATATTCATAGAGATATTTCTACCAAAAAAAAAAAATCATAGAGATGCCGGATTCTCTCCTTTATTGGCAAATATTGTCTATTTAGAACGTTTCTTTTAGTTTATTTATCGGGTATCTAGTTACGACTTCGGATATTTACTTGCACTTTGGACGGCTTTTGTCGTACATCTCTTTGTCTATCAGGATTTTGAGTGGATTTTCAGTCCAAGAAGGATTTTCCGTGCTTCGTTTAACTTCCAAAATCTCTGTTTCTTGATTTGAGTGCAGGACTCAAAGGAGAGATCGCTTTCAGTTTAGAGAACGGGCTGGCTCTTTGTATTAATAAACATAGGAATACGGGAGGTGAAGTTCGGACAAAGAGATAGGGTTTGGGGAGTTCGAAGGCAATGGAGCAGAAACACATTCTCATGTCGGCCTTGAGCGTCGGTGTTGGTGTCGGTGTCGGGCTTGGTTTAGCCTCTGGACAGACAATAAGTAAATGGACGAATCTCAGTTCTTCAAATGCTATTACTGGAGAGAAGATCGAGCAGGAGCTGATGAGACAGGTTGTCGATGGGAAAGAAAGCAACGTCACCTTCGATGAGTTCCCTTATTACCTCAGGTAAGAAAACATACAGGCTTATCCTGTGTTCCCCTGTTCTGTTATTTTCATCAACGACGGTAAACAATCTTGATCTGCATCATCACGTTGCCTCGGGGAAGGTAGTGTAGTTTTCCGTGGAGTTACAGTGCATATCCGTTTTTTTCATTATTTTCTACCATTACGAGAGTGATTCTGGCGTGGAGAGACTTCGTGATGGTGCTCTAGTAATGATGGGTTCTCTGTTCGGGGCCTTCGGGGTTTATATGTCTCATTTACACCCCCACCCAAAAGAAAAAAAAGCTTTCACGATCCCGATTTAGTATGTCTCATTTAATGTGATTAGAGAATTGGAAAAAAATATTATGTGGAATTCGGAATTTAACCAAGTTATGTTTATCAATTTATTAAAATCCTCTTAAAATTTGTAAAAGATTTGTCAATTCGTGATTTCCTATTAAATCTTATTGACTGTTGAGGCTGAGAGTCATAATGTTGGGGCCATGTGTTAGAATGAGTAAAGGCACTAGGCTCATTCTTATCTCATGTTTATGTAGGTAGTTGCTGGTGAATATGTTCACCCATCTCCAGTCGTAAACTGCTACGTAGTTTAGCAGAAATAGTTGGAATTGTTGGAGTTGGAGATCCTATATATTATGAAATAAATAGCACTTGTCTGAACTAATATTTACTTTTCTTCCTTATTTTCTTCAGGGATAGTTAGGATATCCAATCCTTTTTAAGAAACAAGAGAAACATTGAAAGTTCTCTTCACATTAGTTTAAACTTGTAAATACTAGTTGACCTTATTATATGCAGAATTCTTGGGGAAAATATACATTAGCCTATCAAGATAGTATTTTCCTCCATAACTATAAGTTGTAGTTTAAATCAGTATCATAAGGTTTTGCGAAAACAATCTTTTACAATCTAGAAAATTTGACATTGTCCTTGAAATTTTTTGTTCTGAAATAGTTTCGCTGTTACTGTTCTTAAATTTATCTCTAACGGATTTTGTGGACTTGAGAAAGTCATTTATACTTGATAAATTATTGGACATATGGATTGGAAAAATAGATTGGTCTGCCATGCAGTTTCATAGACTGGTCAACTCAGCTGATTGAACCTTAATGGTTATAATTTCATATCCCAGGTTAACAAGAACCATCAGTTTGCTGAGACCAAGTTTATATCCGGCTGGCAAACCATGTATAGATTATGAACTCAATGATTTCTATTTTACCAGTATGTGTTTAGATTAGAGTCATGTCTTGCTATTATGGTTTAGTTCAATGTCATCTTCTTCTAGGTTGAGTATGTTGATCTCTTAAGTTATTGGTTCTTCTTCTAATTTTTCCAGATACTTGGTAGAGTAGGGGAATGGGGGATCAGAGCCATAATTCTGCAGTAGCTCAGCAATACTGTCTATATCTTTCAAAGTTTGACTTAATGCATCCCAAATATGTCATTTTACTTTTTGTTTCCTTGTTATAGTATATCTATATTCTCATATACTTCGCTTGTTGATCTGAATGGCAGTGAGCAGACACGGGTGTTATTGACTAGTGCTGCCTATATGCATTTGAAAGAAGCTGACTTTTGTAAGTACACCCGGAACCTTTCTCCTGCGAGTCGGACTATTTTGCTATCTGGACCTGCTGGTAGGTTCTCTTGCTCTCTTGCAAATATCCATCTGTTTTTTTTTTTCTAGAAAATATTTAGGTTTATGCATAATCCGCCTCCATAACTGATTGCAAATTTCCATTTTTTTTGAAGAGATGTACCAACAAATGCTTGCAAAGGCGTTAGCACATTACTTTGAAGCAAAGTTGCTTTTGTTAGATGTTACTGACTTTTCATTGAAGGTGTGTAAGGGTGGTTGGCAATTTTGTCTGTTCTTATTGTTTTTCTTTTTTTCTCTTGTGAACTAGTAGGGTCGTCTGGTTGTTAGCTGTATTGGCTTTGAGTGTTAGTTTTCAATTTTGATGCTTATTCTTGTCCTACCAATAAGAAACCTAATATTTCTCACGTCACTCTGCTACAGATACAGAGCAAATACGGCACTGGAAATAAACAATCTGTAAGACTTCGTTCTCAGATTTAAACCTGCATTCTCATGCTTGTCAGATCAGGATTTTACCATTACACCAAACAATGACTCCTTAATTCTTTCATAACCAAATGAGAATTTACTAGATGTTTTAAATTACTTCCATTCATTTCCTGCCCCACAACTATAACTTGTCATGTGTGATGTTTCTTATTTGGTGAGATTAATTTACCACCCTATTCCAAATGAAACATTTCCTTATGTACTTGTAACACCTTTTTTTGTAGTCCCTTAAGAGGTCCATCTCTGAGACGGCACTAGAGCGAATGTCCAGTTTATTTGGTTCATTTTCAATCCTTCCACAGAGGGAGGATACAAAAGGTAAGAAAGGAAGAACTTTCGCTAATCATTTTTTCAGATCTAAAAATTTTAAATTCTTGATTGTGAAGTTGTGTAGCTCTCTTTAGCCATTTGATCACTTTCTGATTGTAATCATCTTATACATGAAAATCCATATGTTTTCAAGTTCGCATGTCATGATTTGTTCTATAAAATCAGTCCATTCAACAACAACAGCACTTGACTAGAAGCAAAGGGAAAAATTCAAGTTATGCCTTACACCAGTATTTGGAGGGCACATTTTTTAAGTAAACTTTTGCTAAATTAAGTTGTTTGGATAGTAAATGAGACTTGTGGTTAAGGCTTGTCTGTTGAGGCTAGTTTTGAGGCAAGGTTCAAGGGAAAATGCCTTGAAGTCTAGCTTTGAGAAAAGCTAAAAGATTATGTTCCTTATTCTTCATTTTTTAAGCTATCATTCCCTATGATATCCATATATAGATACTGATATAGACACAAATTGGGAAATGGGGGTACGACTTTCATTTCCTAAAATCATGGATATGGATATGGTGTACAGCTATCCCATATAATATTCATGTCATGTCTTTTTACCTGTTTTTTTGAAGCTAATTGTCATTTCTCAAGACTCAACTCTTGTCAAATTTAATTAAATTTCTAGCACAGATTTTTTTTTTCTTTTACAGTTTGGTTTATTAAAACATATCATTTTATTTAAATTAAGTGTGAATGCTGTTGAATATATCTACAAGTGTCCACTCAGTATTTGGTATTGTGTCAGGTATGTATCATGTCTAATACTGGTTCCATGGTTCAAAGTATTGATATGCCTCTGTGTATCGGCAGAGGCGTATCGGTACTTCGATACACGTGGAAACATGTTTTTTTTTTTTTAGTTTTTTTTCAAATTTTGATTTTTGGGGAGTTAAATACATGTATTTTTCATTAAAAAAGAGGGGGGGGGGGTCCCAAAACACCTGTAAACAGGCGTATTGGGACCCAAAAGATATGATACAATACACCCGATATGGGGCATATTGTATCGAAATTTTGAACCTTGACTGGTTCACTAGGTATATATGGTTATCCAAGTATTATTGATCACTTATTCTTTTACACATACATAATTTGGTTTTTTAAAATCATTTTGAGGTTTTAATTTCATATTGAAGAGTTTACCTAATGGGCAGTGAATTGTTCATAGTACTTCTCTTGTAATTTAGATTTTCCTCTAGATTCTGTAAGACAATTTGTTTAACCAGGGAAAAGCGGTTTCTGTTGCCTTCTCATATAAATTTTACTAAATATCGTTTCCACTTAGGAAATAAACTTAGCCGATATATTTTTTAATTTCTCTGCTAGATAGATCAATTAATAATTTTGGATGTTAAATTCTTGAATTTAATTTGAACTGCTAGCTAGAAGCCATCACTGATTTATTTACCCCTGACTAAGCCCCAAATGTTTTGGTAACCGTTTGAATCCAAACTACCATGACTTTGATACTCCTAGTAAAATCTCCATAACTAACATTTGGCTTCATTTGTATCTTGCAAAACCAAAACTAATTGAATCTTAAAATAGAAGTGTGAATATTTCATAAGATAATCTGGTGGTAAAAGTGTGTTTTAGTGGATCAGTTACTACATTTAACTGGAAAGATAAACAAATAACCATAAAGTTGGTAAGAAGACTTAAAAGGAAAAAATAAAAAAGAAAAAAAAATAATGGAATTAGTCTTAGGTATGAACATCAATGATGTATATGCAGTCTACAATAGGTATGCACTTTAGCAAAGTCTAGAACTCAATAACTCTTCTTTCATTCTGTCCCAATGATTCCTTATGTATAAACATGCCTACCTCTTCATGTGAGGATCCTGCTTGCCTCTTTAAATTGCTATCTATAAGTAAATATTATAAATATTCACACAGAAGGAAGCTCCAAACTGTGACTCTACACAAGGAGATAAAGCTCAGTTTTGTAATCGGAAATTGCATACTGAACTAGGCTGTTTTTAATTGCATTTATTAATGCCATTGACCCCTATTTCATCTAGGCTCTTTGGATTCATGAGTCCCCAGATTGCAAAGCAATGTGAAATTTATGATGGATTGATCAGATTGAGGACTTGGACTAAAATCAACGCTATTCATTTCCTAATCATTCTGAACCAAAACTCAATACATAATCAAAGATCTGATGTAGTGAAATGGTCTTGCATACATGTTTCTCCATATACCCCATAAAGTGGCAAAAAGCTTATTCTCTATAAAATGGAACCTTTTGATTCCAAAGGTATTGCTGACCAGGATTAAATTAAGGGAAAATCTATGCTGTCAGAAGGACTTTGACCAATCAATTCAAAACCCCCATGAATTTTGATGAATACCTCCTGATTGGTTACCCCTTTTATGATACTGGTTGATTGGGTGCTTAACTACGTAAATAAAATCTCTATATGTAGTGATAAAAGATTAATATCTCTATCTTTCTGCATGTATATATATATATATATATATATATATATATATATATATATGGGGAATTGTATCAAAAGAGGGAGAGTTCCCTTAAAATCAAAGGCTAATTAATTTTTTACATTTATAAATAGGTCTGCTTTTTTGATAGTCAAGTTTGGATTCAGTAGTTCTCTTCATTTTCTACTCATACTGGATTTTATTTTAGTATGGATCTAATGAGTGTTGCCACAGGTAAGTTATGGAGGCAAAGTAGCGCTTTGGATATCAGGTCAAGGTATGACAAACCATAGATTGTTGATTGATCACAAAAAAGACGTTTAAATTATATTTATATCACACACAGAGAGATTGACTGCATTTCTTATTCTTTTTTTTTTCACTTGTCTTATTCCTTTAGGGGAACAGAAGGTTCTAATAATACTTCAAAGCATCATGGAAATGCTTCTGTTGCAGCTGACATAAGTCGCCTTGCCTCACAATGCACTTCTGTAAATTCAGGTTTGTGTTCAAAACTTCAATTTGTTAGAAGACTGTTAAACAGTAAGCTCTATTTGTCATAAGAGTGATTGGAAACTTATGGGGCATTTAGGGCTTCTGCCTAATAGCATTAATTATGACATTTCTATGTGGTATCACTGGATTTTTCATCTTGATTATTTCTCTTTATGCAAGAATGGCCTTGGTAGGTTAGCAATGAGATCATGGATTTCTTTCTTTCTTTATATTTTTGAGATCATGGATTTATTTATTTATTTTTGAGATCATGGATTTATTGATCATGTTAAGATAAATATTCAAGTTAGTTCCACATCTCATGATTGCACAGGTTGGAAGAAACCATCTTACTTGGAGTATAGGATTTGATTTTTGGTGGCCTCTTTTTAGGAGGCTTTGCTTAAGCAATCAAATGAATAACCACCTACCTCTGGAGTTTCTGAATTGTATTCTTGAAGCACTTGGAAGAAACCATCTTACTTGGAGTGTAGGATTTGATTTTTGGTGGCCTCTTTTTAGGAGGCTTTGCTTAAGCAATCAAATGAATAACCACCTACCTCTGGAGTTTCTGAATTGTATTCTTGAAGCACTACTCATGTTGTGTATGGTTACAAAATGATTACTATGAACTGAACCATTAGACCATCCAATTTAGTTGATTTTCTTATAGGTTAATGATTTTTTAGCCTTTTGGTGGTTGTCCTAAATGTGCCCTATATGTGACATTTACATTGTGACATGAGTAACAATTCACCTTGGTCCACCTATACTGGTCAACTCTATCTATGTATCCTATTTTTCTCTGTGAGGAAGGTTAATCATTTGATATTAATGACTTTTGCAAGAGCAATCTATGATGAATGGACAAATAATCATTAACATCACTCTGCATTAATCAAAGAGTAATAAGCTGGCCATTTCTGCTCATCACCTCTCTCCTGGTTTGATTGGTGTAGGATCCTACACCCACAATTCCCCATCCCTGAACAATACCAGTTATAAACTTCAAGAGGGTAAATTATAGCTTTGAACAATGAATTGGAATATGAACTTTGTTAATTACTGAATGACATGTTTTCTCTTGCCACTTCTAAATTTCTAATGGTCCTTGTGTTCTTTAGCTTCTCTGAAGCGCACCAGCAGTTGGGCTTTTGATGATAAACTTCTTTTACGGTCACTTTACAAGGTAATGCTCTGTGATCTGGCTATAATTGCAGTGAATTTGAACTTCCTATGATATCTAGTGTGGTCTAGTTAGTGAAAATGCCTTAGCCATTTTGACATTATCTATTTATGTAGTTCAAGGATTTTTTTCCCAAAGATGTTGAGGGCATCGATCAAATTTTATTTCTCTTTACAGGTTCTGGTTTCTGTGTCAAAAACCAGTGCCACTGTCCTCTACCTGAGGGATGTTGAGAAACTTCTTTTCCGATCTCAAGGGATATACACTTTGTTCCAGAAAATGTTTAAGCAATTATCAGGACCAGTGCTGATCCTTGGTTCACGGATTTTGGATCCGGGTAATGACTATGGAGAAGTAGATGAGAGGCTCACTCTTCTGTTTCCTTACAACATTGTAATTAAGCCACCTGAAGATGAGAGCCACCTTGTTAGCTGGAAAACCCAACTGGAAGAGGACATGAAGATGATCCAATATCAGGATAACAGGAACCACATTACTGAGGTTCTTGCAGCAAATGATCTCGAATGTGATGATCTGGGTTCAATATGCCTTGCAGATACTATGGTTCTAAGTAATTACATAGAAGAGATTATTGTATCGGCAATTTCTTATCATTTGATGAACAACAAAGATCCTGAATACAGAAATGGAAAGCTTGTTATCTCATCCAAGAGGTCAGATGTCAAACTTAATGATGGTTTTCCAATTTGCCTTGTTCAAGCTTTATTTCTTACTTTTTTGACTCTGGAACAGTTTGTCCCATGGATTGAGTATATTCCAGGATGGCGAAAGCAATGGTAAAGATACTTTAAAGCTGGAAGCAAATGCTGAACCTGATAAGGTTGGTTTCAGTCATCTCCATTTACTTCAACACTCTGAGAGTACTGATCAATCAAATCAGATAATGGTTTCTTTTCTTTCATTGGTCTTAGGACCCTGAAGGGGATGAAATTAGTGGTCTGAAGCCTGAATCAAAAGCTGAGACTCTGGCAGCAGAAAACAAAAGTGAGGCTGATAAGTCTGCTCCTGTAGTGAAGAAGGATGGTGAGAATTCATCTGCTCCAGCAAAAGCATCTGTAAGTCCGATCTCCTCAACATTATACAGAAAAATGATAACAGTTTGTGCTCCTTCAACTTGCATGATTTTAGTTGATGTTTTATGGCACTTTGGTATTTTTTGCTGATGTGCATGTTCTTTGTATATGCTTTTACCTTTTTTATAGGCAAGTGAATGCTTTTAATTTTAAAACAAAAGAATCATGCAAAATGTTAGGTTTTCATTTTTTTTGTACCTGGTTAAAAGCTAGGAGACTTGCACAATATATAGAAAAAAGAGAAGGAAATCCCAAGTTTGGATGGTTCTTTAGCACATGCTTAGTATTAAGTTTAAATTCTGCTGTGTTAATAAGGGCTATCTGGACAGGAAGTTCCTCCAGACAATGAATTTGAGAAGCGTATAAGGCCAGAGGTAATCCCAGCAAGTGATATTGGGGTGACATTTTCTGATATTGGTGCACTAGATGAGGTTAAGGAATCTCTTCAGGAGCTGGTCATGCTTCCTCTTCGAAGACCGGACCTATTTAAAGGAGGTCTTTTGAAGCCTTGCAGAGGAATATTGCTCTTCGGACCTCCAGGTACTGGAAAGACAATGCTGGCAAAGGCAATAGCCAAAGAGGCTGATGCTAGCTTTATTAATGTCTCCATGTCAACAATCACATCAAAATGGTTTGGGGAAGATGAGAAGAATGTCAGGGCTCTTTTCACTCTCGCTGCGAAGGTTTCCCCAACAATTATTTTTGTGGACGAGGTTGATAGCATGCTTGGGCAGCGAACCAGGGTTGGGGAGCATGAAGCCATGCGTAAGATTAAGAATGAGTTTATGACGCATTGGGATGGACTTTTGACGAAACCTGGTGAACGTATCCTTGTTCTTGCTGCAACAAACAGGCCATTTGATCTCGATGAAGCAATTATTAGGCGGTTTGAACGCAGGTATACTGCTTACTTTGGGAATTAAAGTTTGACAGTTTATAACAATTTCCAATTAACTATTCATCCATCTTGATTTCTTAGACGACTGTGTTTTGGCTGGAAAGTTTTTCACTATTATCCTGCCATTTAACGAACTGAAAATCAATATGGTGGGACTGTGGGAGCAGTATCAGGGAAAATGTAAACTGAGCAAGCCAAGATATATCAAGAAATGGCTTTCAGATGTTATGTTATTTGCCAACTTATTGGTCTTAAGCCACCTCTTTCAGTAGTTTACATATAAGAACCTTAAATTGTGATCTGATAATTATGACAACTTGTTACTAAGATCAAGTTTTAAGTCATTTGAATGGGCAGTTTATTAAAGAAACAAAAACTTCGTAGATATGATGCCCAAATATTGTCATTGAGCTATAGTAGTGCTTCTTATAAATTCTCGCTATGATGGACAGAATTATGGTTGGTTTACCTTCTGCGGAGAACCGGGAAATGATCTTGAGGACACTTTTGGCCAAAGAAAAGGTTGAAGAAGGACTGGACTTTAAGGAGCTTGCAAACATGACAGAAGGATACAGTGGGAGTGACCTGAAGGTTTGTATCTCTATATTTATCATTTCACAACTTGATTTATTATCTGATTTGACTAACTGCAAGTTGTAACTGTTGAATACAGAACTTGTGTACAACAGCAGCTTATCGGCCAGTTAGAGAGTTAATCCAGCAGGAAAAACTCAAGGATTTGGTAAGTATACACTTTTGAAGATTTTCGTTCTGAAATTTCCTTTTCTTTAGGGGGTGTTCACGATTTGGTTTGGTGTGGTTTAGAGATCTGAGGCCAAACCAAATCATTTTATTATGGTTTGGGCCATTCTATTAGGCTTAAGCCAAGTAGAAAGCACAAACAACATATATGCCTGCATAAATAACGGTCTTTTAGTCACCATAAAATCATTAAATCATTGTAATTGGTATTTTATTTTATTATATATTATATATATTATATGTTATATATGTTAATATTATTTGGTTTATAGTTTGGTTTGGTTTCCTGAAATTCAGGAAACCAAACCAAACCATTCTAAGTCTAGACCAAACCAAACTGTGAATTACGGTTTGGTTTGGTTCAGTTTGATGGTTTGGACCGTCAGGAAACCAAACCAAACCATTCTAAGTCTAGACCAAACCAAACTGTGAATTGCGGTTTGGTTTGGTTCAGTTTGGTGGTCTGGACCGTATAATGAACATGCGCACCTTTCTTTACCTTTTTCTTCTCTTTTTGACCAACTCATTGCAAGATGAATGCATCAGAGTTACCTTTTGATAGTCGTCCTATACTTTGGTATGTGTAGGAGAGAAAGCACAAAGCTGAAGGACAGAACTCAGAAGAGGCCTCAGATACAAAAGAAGAGGGTAAAGAGGAGAGAGTTATTACCCTCAGGCCACTAAACATGGAAGACATGAGGCAGGCAAAGAATCAGGTAAGTCTATGTGACGTCATTGTTGTGAAGATTGGAATATCTGCAGATTTTATTTTTGGAAAGCTAAAGGACCAAGTAAAGGGTGGTTCTGTGGCATCATGTTGTATTTTGTGACTATCTTTCATGATGAATCTAGGTGTATCTTAATAATGATATCATCGTAGTATTTATTAATTGTCAAAAAGGTTTGGCTATGATGCCGAAAAAACTTATAACCAATCAAACGGTACCAAAAGTGGCAACAACCAATCAGGATCATTTAATAGGCGTCCATCTTAGTGAAATACCTAGGAAATTTCATTTCCGACTTCTGTATATAATTTAACTGTGAAATGCAGGTTGCGGCTAGTTTTGCGGCTGAGGGGTCTATTATGGGCGAACTGAAGCAGTGGAATGAATTGTATGGGGAAGGAGGTTCAAGGAAGAAGCAGCAGTTGTCATACTTCCTTTAGGGGGTGGTTGAAGGAGGCATCCCATCCTCTGAACTCACCGGCACCCTTCTCTTTGAAAAAGAATACAAGTTTAGAGAAGGTATACGAAGCTCAGTGATTTTGGATGATGCTGACATTGGTGAGTAATGATAAAAAGCTCTTCACAGTTTTTTACAGGAAGAAAGCTCACCAGAAAATGTAGCTATTGCCGTGCATGGTTAGCTGGAACCACCACCATGTGGTTTTTCCCAGAAAATATTAGGTATGTGTGCATCATGTACCAGTGAACTACTGCCTCCAATTGTGCTCTGGAAGATTTCATTATTCATCAAACACATGATATTGTGGAGTCTGAAGGCAAAGTATTAGGTCTAGAGCTTTCTTTGTTAGGGTAGTGTCTTGAATTTTTTATGGTGTTTGTATCATATGCCCCTTGTAATTTAAAAAGCCCTTGAAGCCCACCCAGTGTGGGATACAACCAATGTAGAATTGGCCTCTATTTATTACGTGAGAAAACTCAAAAAGTAGGTATTTCATATATGAAGGAAATTTGCCGAGTGGTTTATTTTGTGAATGCGTAATGTGTATTGTGTGATCTCTGTAACATTTGTTAGTCTGAGAAAAACAAGTTTGGCATTTATGTTCAAAAATGTTCGAAATTTGCAGTAGGCGGCATTTTCTTAAAAATTGGTAATTGGTAATGGCACCTGAAGAAATATCTGAGGTGGGTATGTTTGAAAAATGTCCTTTGCTTCAAGGTTTAAACTCCATTGGCATTGCAAACTTCCATTTTATCCTAATATTAAACGAAGGCACCTTCCTCGATTTGAGAGCTCGATATGCATTTGTAGAACATTTGCTCACACATTTTCCCATTAATTTTTTTATTTTTATTTTTGTAAACAACAGAAGCACCGTCTTAATCCATCTGGTTAGAATGGATGGCCTGTTCTGACAAAATAAAATAAAAAAATAATTAAAATTAAAAAATGACCAAAAACTGTTGAACAAATTGATGGTTCAACCACCCTGATCAATGGTCTTTGGAGGAATTGGATTTGGAGTAAAATAGAACCAATTGCCTGGATGATTCTTTGGCCGAATGGTCGAACCATCCAGATCAACAGTGGTTCAAAAACCATGGTCTTAATAACCAGCTAGAGAGATAATATGTGATAATGGAACCTTAGAAAACGAGTGCTCGTTTTGGTTAGTCTCTTTGATTACATGAAACAGATGATGCACCGTTTGGGACCTATGCCAGTTACTTGAAATTTTAATGTCAAATAAATTGTATAAATTAGGTAAATTACAGGTAAGTATATTATACTTCGGGGTACTATTTAGTAATAGAAGATAGGTACCTGAATTTTAAATGCAACACTTGAGTACCCTGGTCCAATGCCGTTAGCCCTTAAATAAAAGGATTTGTCTATCATACGGGAAAGACAACCCCACTCAACCGGTATCATAAAAAAGATGACCACTCAGGGTCAGGGTTATTCATGGGAGTGATTTTGATTGGTCAAAACTCTTCCAATACTTGGTATCATAGATTTTCCTCTAATAAAAAGATCAAAATGTCCATATATATCTTGAACCCCTGTACAACAAGAAGAGTTGTTTTGGGAATTTTAAAATGTTTCAAGTAACAGTAACTTCAAATGCTGCAGATGATTGGGAATATGGGATGTATATTTCTGAGTTTGGGGGTATTCCGGTATGAATAGCGATATTTTTTCGCATTGGTTGCAAAATTCGACATGGTGTGCAATGTATGTACGTTGAACGTTTGAACAGGAACAACTTTTCCAAAACTACTGGTTGGTCAGCCGTCAGAAGCAAGGGTGGGAAAATGAGAGCATACCATACATCTAGTACAGAGCCCGTTGGGATTTCAGTTTTGGTGTTAAACAACGCTGGCATGATGCAACCGATTCATGTCAAATTGTAAAGATTTAATACTTTCGCAGACATGGATGATTTTGATTGAACAAATGTAACCAAAGGCTACAACAACACTGCAAGAGTTAAAATTCGTTCTGAACACTACATCGACAAACATGTAATCCAGCTAACCATCAACAAAAAAAAAATGAAAAAAGAAACTCAAGCCTTGAAAGAGAAAACGAATCAATCAAAAGTTTCAGAAAACCTCATGTGAAACCAGGTCATAGCCAGCCTTGTCATAGTGTTTGGGTGAATAACAAAACACTAGGGACCAAGACAAATTACCGCAGTGTTCTGTTCTAGTGTATCCTACTAGTATCTTTGCCATATTAGTATGCCACGTCCGCTACGTTTACCACAACCCTTCACACCAACAGTTTACCAAGTCCCGAAAAATTGAAACTTGAGACCATTTTCATAGCAGGCTAAACGGTTTCTGAACAAATCCAGCCAGAAAAAATAGACACGGTGCTCATTTAGCTGCCAATAAGTACTTCTCGAGTGAAATATTGTGGGCAAAGAGATATTCTCGAAATGATTTATCCCTTTCAAAGAGACGATGCAATCCCCCTAATACCCAAGTATATTTACTTTTTTAGCAG